>NC_046159.1:84119445-84255087 GCF_011064425.1 Rattus rattus | reverse complement strand
GTATACTATCATATATGAGCACTGTATCTTTATTATTTTTTAGGGTCTCATTATTCTAGTTTCTACCTTGTGATCTTTCTACATGGCTTCCCGAGCATAAGTATCACAGGTATGAATCACCATGCTCTGCTTCTGTTATCTTTGATTAATTTCCTTGGTGGTGGCCTTTGTTTCTTACTTATTTTGCATTAAGGTGTTTGGTCAGATAGTGCAGCTGCTCTGTTGGCTTTAGGAGCTGGTTGTCATATGCCTGGAATATCATTTTCTATCTTTTCCAGTTGGGTGTTCTCATTACTGCGTTCCTTATAGGAAACATACTGTTGTGGCTTGGCAGCCTTTTGTTTATAGTTTCTTTGAGATGGTATCTCAGGCTGCCCTTAACTCACAGCAACCCTCTTGGCAAGTGCTGAGGTTATAGATGCTTGGTTTTGTGGTACTGGAGAGTAAACCAGTGCTCTCAGGGTAACTGAGCTACCTCCAACTCTGTTTGCTTTAATCCATTCAGACTATCTGTCTTTTATTTGGAGAATTTAATCCATTTACTGAGTGGTATTATTGTCTTAGTTACTGTTCTATTGCTAGTAAGAGACACCAAGACCAAGGCAGCGCTTATAAAAGAAAGCATTTTAATTGGGGGCTTGCTTACAGTTTCAGAGGGTTAGTGTCTTATCCTCATTGTGGGGAGAGAGTAGCAGCAGACAGGCAGGCATGGTACTGGAGCAGTAGCTGAGAGCACACGTCTGATACTAAAGTTGCAAGCAGACAGAGGGATTGATGGAGGGACAGAGGAAGGAATGGGCTTTTGAAACCACAAAGCCCACCCTTTGAAAAACACATCGCCCCCAACAAGGCCACACCTCCTAATCCTTCCCAAACAGTTCCACTAACTGGGAACCAAACATTCAAATATATGACTATAGGCGCCATGCTCATCCAAACCAGAGGTACTGACTGACTCAGGGTCAGTTGCTTGTTTCCTTCTGGCTGCTTTGCATAGTCTTTGTTCTTTTCCTCATTTGTTAAGCTCCATGGTTTGATAGTTCTACTGTGCTGATGTTTGATTCTTCTCTATTTCTGTTTTTGTATCTACTCTTCTAGTGGACTTGTACTTTTAGTACTTAGTATGGTTATAGTTTTACATCTGGATTTAGGACCCTTAATGGTTTGTAAGGGTTGGTCTGGTAGTGTCTTTTTCTTTCACTTCTTAAAGTTAACCTTTCTGGGTAATTATTTCTGGACTTGAATATGCCATAGTCCCTCTAGGACTGTAGGATTCCAGCTGAGAAACTTCATTAGTCTAACAGTGTTACCTTTAAATGTGACTTGGTGCTATTTGATATTTTACATTTTTCTTTATACTATACCTATACTAAGGTAGTTTGACTAGCTTGTCTTGGTGAGCCTTTTTTCTGGCCATGAGTATTCAGAGTTCTACAGTTCTCTTGTACATGAACATTCATAGCAAAGCAGAGGAAACACTTCAAGCCTTTTAAACTAGAAACAACCCTGGCTTTATTCCAAGGGTACAAAGATACAGAGCAAAAGCAAGACTTCCTTTTAGACAATCTGGTTCAGTCTGGTGAAAGATCAATGAGGAGCCCTTTGGAGAGGGGTCTGCTAGGATGATGGCCACAAAACCAAATTCCAACTGTTTGTGGTAATGGTTGTACAGTTAAGTATTCTTAAAAACCAAGCAACTGTTTGTACTTTTAAATGGATGGATTACATGGTATAGACTATAGTCCCCCAAATTATTTACCAAAAAGAATTTTGAAAGTTGATTTTCCTTTTAGACATGATCTCTTTATGTAGCTCTGGCTGTGCTAGAAATCATTATTGTGTAGATCAGGCTGGCTTAGAACTGAGAGGTTCACCCACTGCTGCTGGGATTAAAGACATACCACCACACTCTGATAGAAAAATTCTCTAAGAGACAATGGTGTGCTGCTTAGTTTTCTGTCAAATTGATACAAAGTAGTTCATCTGGAAAGAGAGCCAAACAACTGAGAAAATGTGCTACGCAAAGGCCCCGATTGGCCTGTGGGGCAGAATCTTGAAGATATGGGAGGGACAACTCACTGTGAGCTATACCATCCTTTAGGCAGGTGTAGATAGCAGGCTGAGCAGAGCAAGCCATGAGCAGCCTTGTCAATGGCCTGTGCTTCAGTTTCTGCCCTAATTTACCTACATGATAGATGTGTAAAGTATAGAGTGAATTTGCTTGTGGTCATGGTGTTTTTACTGCAGCAGCTGAAACGCTAAGACAGAGCCTTAAGTATGCAAGGAATGGGGTGTGGTATTTCGGTGGTTGGATTGAACCCTCTGGGTTTCAATCTCCAACAATTAAGGCCTGAACCAACAGCACTCAAGTAGAGGGTGTGACTATAGGAATAGCGATCCAGCTGTAGCTATCCCAACACAAAAAAAGAACCCCAGTGAATTCTAATAGTTCTCTTTTATCTGCAGACATATTCTAGGAACTGCCACCTCAAGCTGAGCCATTCCACATATACCATTCTCTTACCTTTATTATAAAAGCTTATTTCCTAAATCAAGTAGATCCCAACAATTATGATGGTGTAACAAGTAGAGTTTCTAGTGATTTAACAGTGTATGTATCTTATTCAGTTTCAAACATGCAGCCCTAAAGGACAATTTGCATCAATTTAAAACTATAAAACTATTTACCTCTACAATTCTCTGTTATTATTTTCAAACAAATACTAAATTAAATGTCAGATGGGACCAAAAAAGATGCAAAAGCAGCTAGAAGGAAACAAGCAAATGACCCTGACATCAGTCTTTCTCACCTCTGTCTCTCTGTCTCGCTATCTCTCTCAAAGCGTGTGTGTATGTGTGTGTGTGTGTGTGTGTGTGTGTGTCTGTGTATCTCAAAACATTTTGAGAAAACACCTTCAAGTACTAATCTGCTTCAGCAAAACCTCAAATAAAAGCATAGCCAGAACATTCCCATCACAAAGAAACCAACAGCAGATGATTGATTATATACAATTTATTTAATAAATTAAATGTCATTCAAATACAGTGCCAAACATTATGCAGTTGAACATGCCAGCCATGTTTGTCATGGGCACCTATTGCTCATGTTATATTAGTGGGCCCCTACTGCTGTGGTTCCTGGGATTAATGCCAGGCAGCACTCGGATCTGCTCTTCTGCACAGTGCAGACAATTCCTGCACATTCACCTTTCTAATCTAACCCCCAAACATACACACATCAGGTTAAAAAAACACACCTATTAGATACCTACACACAATCACTCTACAGTAATGCTCTTTATTAAATTAAGATGTAATGACCTGGTTAATCCTCTCAATCTTTTTAAGATGGATAACTACATCAGCAGGTGGTTATGCATGAGCCAACGTTAATACAATATAGGAAGTGGGACATTTACTGATTAAAAGCGCTCCCACATAGACACGCACAATGAGGGTTAGCAATTTAAACCCCAATGTAAGTCCACACCTGGTAAGTGACAGCTGACTGGACAACCTGTATTCTAGAGGCAGTGTAAGTCAGTGGGAAGGAATATGCACCTAGTAGAATAGTGGGACGAGTCCTGCAGTCTTTCCCTATGTAATACCATGGGCGTATATCAGATCTTGCTCAACAATAGTATAGGATTTAAAAAGACATTTCTATACCAACATGAACATTAGTGTTAAGTGCAAGCGGAATTACTAAAAAAACAAAACAAAAAAAACAAAACAAAACAAAGCAAACAAAAAACCTATATTCAGGACTTTGGAAGTACAGAATTCAATACATATACTAAAATAATCTCGGCACAATTTGAGATACCACACTGGGAACAGGAGATTACTTTTTAAAAGTGAAGTTCTGGACTGCATACAGGCTAACAATGTTAGATAATCCAGACTCTCTTATATCACATGATACACTTAAGTTTCTCAGTTATCAAATAACCTATTTCATATTACAGAAGCATATCTTTCTGTATGACACACTGATATATATTATACTGATGCAAATATTAAGTGGGACCAAAATAAAATGTATCAAGATAGATTTTTGTACTCATACTCTGTCTATTATACCCTCTGGTTTAGCAAGGATGTCTGAAGTTCAGCATATTGCACTCCCTCGGCTCTATATACAGGTGGGGTGCAGCCATCTCTCCATCAGTTTCAAACTCCTCTGTTCCATCTGCTGAAAAAAGGTAAGTTGGTGGCTTCCATGGAATTCCTCAGGAACAGGATGGATAAAGTTTCCCCACAGTGCATCGAAATCTCTCCCTAGGTCCCCAATACCGTTCAGATCTTATGCTGCGCAGGAGACCACAGTCAAGATTTAAATCATACTGGTAGGTGACATATGGCTCATTCATTTAAGTGGGTTTTCATAAAAACACAAAGAGAATTTGAGATCACAAAAAAGCTCTAACACAGGATCAGAATACCTTTTAGCAGGGGATGTTGGCTGCCATTTTTTCCTCATTTTTTTATTCCATCATAAATTTCCACAGTTACTGAAGACCCATCTACAGTGTGCCAGAAGTCTTTATACCAGAATTAATGGTAATATGCAACCCTCAATATAGAAAATTTATCACCAAAAAGCTGCGGCGAAGCAAAGACCTGGTCTGGTCGCCTCAGTCTACCCATGAGTCAGACCTTGAAATGTAACAATACATGAGGTTTTTAACGTCATCATAGATGCAGTCATGAACCTGACTGCACTCCTGCCAGCGCAAGGCAAAGGGGCTCACCATCCACTCATCCTTCTCAGTGTCATACCTTTCTACAGTCCCTCGATTCAGTTCTCCCGGCACTTGCTCTCCTCCGATTGCATAGATATAGCCTTCACAGCAAACCAAGATAGCCACCCGGACAAAAAGCATGGCGCGTCTTTGGAAACCAGGTATGTTTTTGTCATCAAACCAATAAGCAATTCACAGTTCGAAGGCAGTCTGCAGTTTACTTGTTTTTACTGTGAGTTTGTCTTTTGTGTTTTTCAGGGCATGGCCCTATGTAATATCATTATCAGGGAGATTCTGACGGTCTTTTTATACCAAATCAGCTGGTGGGCTGCACCAACATAACTTTTTTCTGCCTAGGGCTGTAACAGACGAAATTTTACAGACTACAAAGGGTTTTTCTGATGATGCTTCAATAGAAAATCATCATCTCTCTTAGTCATCCAAATCTGGGTTTGAAGAACTTGGGCATGGATTTATAAAGACCCGAACCACCCAACAGACTTAGATTGGGTGGAGACCTTGGAACCAAGCTCTTTGTGTGACTTCAGAGAGTGCATCAATTCTGATCTGGCTAAGAACCGAAGACAAATACTGGGATCAGGACTCTGTGTTGTACTCTAGCCACAACATGGCAGCTTCTCGCCCGGTTTCTTCCTTTTCTACATTTAAGTTTATGCTGAGGATGTCTAACAGGAGGTCATTGGGACAGCTGCATGAAACTTCCTGGCGGTAATTTTTGGCCCGTGAACGTACTCCACCATCCCTCTGCTTTTTAATTCTTCACAACTGAAGGGTCAACAAAACTCAACAGCCATTTTACAGTTCTCTGCATTAATTTTTTAATTAAATATTCTCGGCGCTGTAGCATCTTCTACCTAAAATAAGGAAAAAAGATGATTAATAGAAAAAAAAAAAATTAAAAATACAAACATGCTCAAATTTGGACAGGACCCTGCACTGAGAACCATACTCCCATCCGCCAGTTTATTTTATCTAATATAGGTTTTCCATAGCAGACTGTCCATAATGTCAGGTTTTATACATTTGGGGTAAGACAATTTCCTACAATAACAAAATTAGACTCTAGACTATATACATTTTCCATTTTTCCTCTTGCCCCAAATATTACCTGTTGTTGTTCTATTCAGGCCCAGGTAAGTGGCACACAAAGTAGTAAATCTCAGATTTAGGGTTGTTTAAATTCTCTAAATGCCTGTTTACTGCTGTTTCTGCTTTTTTTTTAGAACAGGGTCTTGTTACAGGTAGCTGGGCTGACCTTAAACTCTGATTCCTTCCCTCACTTTCATCTCTCTATTTCTACCATGCCTGGCTCAAACACCAGTTTCAAAAGTACAAAGTATTCGTAAATGGGAAAGGATGGGAATACCCTTCCTATTAAAATCGAGGGAATCAGAAATACAGACTAAAATCATGCTAAAATGGTAGTCATCCATTTGTAACTGCTTGACAGCTCAATATAATTCCCACGACCATTAGAGTTTAGGTTCGCGCTAGATTTGTGATCTTCCACCTCCAGCCTCCCTAGTACTGTGATTACAGGGTGTACCATCATACCCAGCTTATTAATTTTAATTTGTTTAATTCTGTATCAAACCCACACAGTTTTATGACCTTGTGTTTAATAGTGCTACCCCTGAAGAGTAGGAGGGAGGCCGTTAACATTTCTACACCAATGTAAACATTACTCTGGCACACTTTTAAATTATATGCCTGTCTGGACTGACCCGCAGCTCCAACTGCATATGCCAGCAAGGACATGTGCTGGGCACAATGGAAGGAAAGTCCTTTATTCCTGCCAAGTTGGGACTGAGTGTAGGGGACTGTCAGGGGGTGTGTGTAGGGAAGTGGATGGGGAGGAACCTCTTATAGAGAAGGGAAGGGGGAGGGATAGGGAGCTTGCTGGACGAGGAAATCAGGAGAGGATAACATGAAATGTATATAGAATGCCCAATTAAAGAGAGAAAAAATTATATGCCTGTCCTTAAAACTACCAACTAAAAAATCTATATTTTTTTTAATTGAAACACTAACAAATCAGCCCATATAAGCTCTGCAATAAGACATGAAATAGAAGACTATCATCAATGAAATACTGTTTACTGATGAGATAAAGCTACATAAATCTGTAGGGAGAGGCCTGCTTTACCTGTAGGAAACAAGCCGGTTTCATAGCTGCTCTACAGTGCTATAGTTTTACATGAAGTTCCCTGTGTGTAAATAGTTATTATCATCTGCAAACGCAACATCCACATTCCTCAGGGACATTACGTGTGTCTGCTTCTTTCACTTAGATCCACTCCTTGAACATAGCCCTGCGGAACAAGGGGAAACACATATAAATGAAAACTAGGTACCACGGGATGCTAATTTAATTGATAAGTTGATAATTTCTATTCCCTTATAGACAACCTTCAAAGAATGTAGAAAATCATATATAATCAGGGTTCAAGACAAGCCATATATAATAACCACTAAGCCATTTTATGACAGGACATCAAACTGATTTTATTCCTCACCGTCCCGTAATGGAATGCTATTCAGCAATAAAACAAGTATTGATAAATAAATAGCCCTCAAAAAAAACTTATGCTCAGTGAAAAACCGAATCTGAAGACCACATATTACATGCAATATCCAAAAAGCTGCCAAATCTTCACTGACAGAAAAGCTGACTGGCGAATTGGCTGAGCTGTGGGAGGGATGAGAAATGATTATAAACAACGCGGAATAGAAGGCGGCAGGGGTGCTTACAATTAGACAATGCAAATGGTAGCATGACTCTGTCATCAGAATCAAGAGGCGGCTCCTGGATACTTCAACACAAAAGCAAAGATGCCAGAATCCCTTTTTTAAAAGGCACATATGCTTATAAACCCAGCACATACCTTTAAACTGTTTACTTACCTATTTATCTATGTATCAACATGCCTAGATTATGTAGGCTGGCCTTCAACTCTGATTCTCCTGCCTCTCCTCCAGTGCTGAGATTATAGACATGCACTATCATACCTGGTTCATGTGGTGCTGGGAATCAAATAGAACACTGCACACATGGAAGGCAAAACTCAATGCAATTTCAACGTCACCCAGCCTCATACCTCAAACAATGTAAATACAGGGAAAAGTAGCTAGACTGGGTTTTCCTTCTTAGAGCATTGTTTGCAGCTGAATGTGATAAAGGCTGCTGAGAGCTGACCGCATTAACTTAAAATGGGTGGATGTTATGTATATAAATTCCATCTTTAAAAAGCTTATACATCACTAACTTTCCTAAAAAACCATGAAGCTCCATTACAAAAAAGTATGCAGGAATTGCCTAGAAAGATTACACCAGCAATATTATACTCCAAGTCTTGTGGAGTCGTTGTCTCACTTGTGTGCCTCTGGCTGTCTGGAACTTACTATGAAAGGCTTGTGGAATTCAGAGATCTCTCTCTGCTCCTGCTGAATTAAAGCACGCACCATTACACACTGCTCAGACTGGTGAACTTTTAAAGTGTACTTTAAAAAAAAGTTGCTTTTTTTTACTGTGCATTCACTGTCGTGAGATGGGGTGCAGGCCGAAGTGCATGTGTGGAGGCGAATACTGATTCTGGGGAGTCAGCTTTTCTGTCCCTCCACGTGTGGAACTGGAGGACTATCTAACTTCAGGCTTGATGGCAAGTACTGAGACATCTTTGGACACCTTACCTATTATTTTATCTGGAAGAAATATTACTGCATTCTCAAGAGAAAAAAGCTCCCTGTATCAGTGAATTAAGAGTAACCAAACAGTCACTAACTTTCCTCTACAAAGAGACGAGGGGAAGGCTTTGGATAACACTTTGGATAATACATGGGTTAAGCTGAATAAAAGTTCATGCAGTATAGTAGAAAAAACGAAAAAGATGAGTAGAAGGTCACAGGCCTTTAAACAGACAGGGCTGGAAAAGGCTGTTCAGTGGTAGCGTGCTTTGTGTACCATACATGAGGCCTTTGGGCTCATTCATCTCCCCTGCTGCCTCTGAGTAATCTTGTAAACAGTAAAGGAGATAATGTTTCGAGCTTGCATTAATCATGACAAACTCTAAGACAAATAGCTCTATACACAAACAGCTCAAGAGGCAACAGGGTGCAAACTAGAAAAGTGGCTATGAAACTAGAGCAGGCATCTGCTGGAGACAGATTATGCCAACAGGAGTGGCAAAAAAGGCTGATAAAGTTCTAGCTCCTTTCTGAACACAGAACAGGATACCGGAAAGTGTGATAAGAGTCAAAGCTACCTGTTTACTTTCAATAAAATACCTGGAAAAATGTTAACCATTAACAAATTGTAGGGCCAAGAAGGAAAGTTCATTGGAAAAGGCAAGTCAGGCTGTGGTAATAAGAAGACCAGTTGAGTCTAAAGGGAAAGAGTATCATCACCAGATAAAGAACGCATTAGTAGAGGGAAACTGGGAGGTTAGGTATTAATACAGGATAAGGAAGATCCTCCCAATTTCCCCCACCCAG
Organism: Rattus rattus; assembly: GCF_011064425.1. Taxonomy (NCBI): domain Eukaryota; kingdom Metazoa; phylum Chordata; class Mammalia; order Rodentia; family Muridae; genus Rattus; species Rattus rattus. The sequence continues at coordinate 84,245,830 of NC_046159.1, read as the reverse complement.
AAAAAAAAAGAAATTGCAAAAGAGAACCGTGCTTAAGAATCAGTTAAAAATAAACAAACAAAAACCCACCAAGTAGACAACATTGTAGTAGAACCAGTTTTTGGTTTGTTGGTTTTTTTGGGGGGTTTGAAAAAGACCCTGAAAAGCAAACAACGGCAAAACCCCCCAAAACAGTGAGATGGCGTAACACTCCTCGGCACAACTGAAGTATGGCTATCAAACTGTGAGTCAGTTATCCTGGGCTATTGTGGCAAAAGCTGGAAAACAAGAAACTGAAAGCCAGACTAAACTTTTTAAATTTTCAAAAATTTAAAACGGCCAGTTTATCTCAATGGAAAGTTCTTGCCTTGCCCATATCATACCCAGGCTTGCTCTCCAGTGACTACACAACATACACACACCAGCAGCACCCGGCATCTATCAATAATAATATGCAATACACCTGCTGCTGGGCTCCAGCGGCTTGCACGTAAACCCAGCACCTGCAGTTAAAGCAAGAGAGGTCACTGTGGGTTGGTTACCGCATCAGTCCTAAGAACCAGCAACAGCTGTGGCTACACTGTGGAGAGTGGCAAAGCCGCGGCCCTTGGGCTGTTTCTTAAGGTCTCAGGTCACTTGCCTTGGCTTTTCATGATGGATTGTAGCCTATATAGCTGAAATAGTACCCACCTCACACACACTGCAGGAGGAACTGAAGTTACAAGGTGATTTCCCTAATACTGTTACAAATGAGCAATATGGACAAATGTTAAAAATCAAGGCAAACAATGAGAACACAGACCGAAATTTAGCGTGGCTCTTAGGGGCCCCACCTGAGGCTAAAAGATAAACACAAATTATTATGACTGAGTCAGGATAGGTTCTAGAAAAACGCCCAGAACGTTTATTGCTACCAACTTCATCTGTCTGAAAGAGAATATGAGCATGAATCCCACTCACTCAAACCCGCAAACTGAAAAAAAGAACTGCAAAAACCTTTGAAGCACCAGACGTGGTTCTCTCCTTCACCCACCAGGCAAGGATGACAGTGAGAATGGTTCACACTGTCACAAGAACACGCGACTTCAGTGACTGCTTCCTGAACACTAAAATGTAGCAGGAGCCCAACCAATGTGACCACAGACATTTTTAAAATGTACATTTATTGGACCGATTGATTGGTTGATTGTTTTGTGCCTATGTGTGCTATGGTGAGTACGTGGAGGTCAAAAGACAACTTTAGGGAAATCCAGTTTTTTCCTTCCACCATGTGGGTTCTGGAAAATCTACTAGGTTTTAGGGCTCAGTGGCAAACACACTTACCTACTGAGACACATTGCTCACCCTTTGTCAAAGTTCTAAACTGGCTTAGAAACACACAAACAAACAAAAATGGCTGGAGAGATGGCCTGAAAAGTGCACTAGCTGCTTTTCCAGAGGTCCTGAGTTCAATTCAGCAACCACATGGTGGCTCACAACCATCTGTAACGGGATCTGGTGCCCTCTTTCTGAATTGTGTCCTGAAGACAGCTTACAGTGTGCTTAGATATATGAAGTAAATAAATCTTTTAAAAACCAAATAATGAATCACATAATGATGTAACAAGTATCATAAAATTGCTGAGTAATTCTCAAGTAGTGCAACTCAGTTACTTTTGAGTACAAAATGATCAGTAAATTTTGCAAAATACAATTACTATTTGGGTAACAAAACTACAAAAGAAAAAAATCACAACTAGTTTAAAGACAGAATTTAGATACTGGGGGAGATAGGATGACTAGCAGGTAAAATGCTTGTTGCATGTATTGAGGAGTTTCATTCAAATTCTCAGGATCCGCTAGCATCTGTAATCCCAGTTTTCTACAGAGAGAGAGAATGCCCAGCAAGTCTGGTTTATGTGATGGCAAACAAGGAGTGATCTCAAACAAAATGGGAGGCTAAGTCTGACACCTGAGGTTTGTCCTCTGACCTATACACATAAAGAGGTATGTGTACTCTGCAACACACCATAAACACATATAAAAATAAAAGCAGAATTAATTGTGTATGTAACAATACTGAATTCTGAAGGCAGAATCCAGCTAAAAATATTTGAGACAGATGTATTATTAAGCCATATACCATAATCTACTTAGAACAAAAGACACATAAGAAAAAGGTAATTAGTATCTTTTCTTCTGTGGCTATAAAAACCAGTCAATCACATGATCTTAATGATACAAAGCTTTTAATTGATACACCTTAATTGAACATTGTATGTTCTCTATAAATATAAGCAGTTGCTTTTCCCATAACATCACAGAAGCTAAAGAACAAACTACAGGGTGGGGAGAGATGGCTCAGTGGGTAAGAGTACTGGCTCTCTCCCAGAGGACTGGGTTCTGTTCCAAGCACCCATATAATGGCTACAACCATGTGTATAACTCAAGTTCTGGGAGATCCAACACCCTATTCTGGCCTCCATGAGCACTGCATGTAGTCCAACATACACATAAAATCAGCACCCTTTAAAAGGTGGCTTGGTGATGGCTCAACAGCTTTGAGCTCTGCCAGGGACCTAGGTTCAATTCCCCATGGTGGCAGCTCATAACCATCTACAACTCCAGTTCCAAGGGATCTAAAAGCCTCTTCTTGGCCTCTATGGACACCAAGCACATGGTGTTGCAGACTTAGCAGTGAGGCAAACTGGTAGACACAAACCAATAAATAAAAGGAACTGGCTAATAATAAATAACGGGAGCCTTGTTGCCTTTTAAAATTGCAATATTAAAAACAGTATTAATGAGAGATTAAAAGTGCACTGTCTTCAAACTAGCAAGATGACTTGGCAAAAAGCCAAGCCAGCAGCCTCAGTTTGATCCCTGGGGACCCACAGAGTGAAAAGGACAGAACAAACTCCTCCAAGTGGTACTCTGGCTTCCACACATGAACTGTTTGTTTCCTCCCTCCCTCCCCTCCTCTCTGAATGTGATTAAACTTTACATAACATAAAATATATTATTTGTACAGCTCTGAACTTAAAAGAAAAAATGAAGTGGCAACACAGAAAACAGTAGTAAATTTCTCTTAAGTAGTTTAATATTATACAAGATAATTTATAAGATAACTAACTCTAACTATTCTATTAACAATGCTGAGGCAGGAGGTTGTACAGTTCACAAAATAAAGACCTGGGCAAAAACCAACTCCATGACTATACGGCTGCCAATCTCTAACAAGCATAAAGCTCTTTCACAAAGTGGCTTAAGATTTTAATTAAGTCATTAAGAGAGAGCTTATGAACTCGAGGATCCATTCACTGAACCTATAACTGAATTTCTACCACTTTGGTAAGATAATGGGTCTGAAAAAAAAATGACCCCACAGTCATGTGAAAAGTTCTTTAATATATAGCATCTAAGTCTGCTTGAGAGCCGCAAAGCACAACTGGTGTTGAAACCCATTAACCTCCACTTGCCAAACATGCTTGATTATTGCACATAGGCTCTGGAAACAGACAGGAAAATCTGTGTCTGAAACTGCATGAACACCCTAACACAAACCAAACCAAAGTAATCTGCACTGAATAGGAACTGGCCAGTGGGCTCTGAGAGATTATACCATCTCACACTTTTGGTACGTCGACTTTCAAAGGCCCCAGTCTGTCTTGCAAGGTGCCACAAACAGGCAACAAGCAATGCTTATAACTGAGGAATACACTTGAGATAACCATTTATGTTCCCTTATTTATCCTGTCTCTTTCTTTACCTTGGCTTTTTATTCTCAAGAGCCTTTAAGATGAAAATCATCTTGAAGTTTAAAGATTTTATTATTTGTCTGAGATGGACTGTAACTTGGAACTGTGACTAAAATAAGCCTTTCTTCTCTAAGAAAGAAAAAACGTTCTAATATTTCTAATAGGCATAACTAAATGAACTTCTAAGTTCACAGGACACAAGGCGTCCCTACACTGCTGGAGTCTGGTAAAGTGAAATTACCACAAGCATAATAGTAATCAGAGTTACTATTGAGGTGGCACCTAGTTTTTGCTGTTGTTAAGCTAGTATCTAAACAGCAACAATTATCCCCTAAAAATTATCAGTCTATTGTATAATTCTTCAGTTTATTATGACTATGAGTTTCTAAAAGAGTAAATTATCTATTCTTATTTTTCTTTCCAAGAAAAATAGTATTTTGAATTTTTATGCCACCTCGCAGTAAAACTTTGGTCAATTTCAACAATTTTTGTATATTTAATACTTTAGTGAAAATGTCATCTGTCCTTTAATGACATTAGGAAATTCTGACAAATATTGCATCTTCTGAAATAAAAATTTAAGTAAAACATGGAGATGGGAGCTTTAAAAACTTGAACATATGCTGGGAATAGTGGTATATGCTTTTAATCCTAGCACGTGGAAGGCAGAGGCAGGCAGATAGATCTCTGGGAGGTCAAGGCCAGCCTGGTCCCCATAATGAGTTCAAGGATGGCTAAACAGTAAGATTCTGTCTAACAAACAAACAGAAACAACAACAAAAACCAAAAACCAAAAGCTTTAACATTTAAAGAATCTATATTGATGAAGCATCATTGCAGCGTCTCCAGTAAGATGCTCAGTGGGTTCCGCTGCTTGTTCTGGCATAGCTGAGTATGTAAACACACACACACACACACACACACACACACACACACACACACACACACACACACACACACACACACACAGAGTAATAAAGAAATTTAAATGACACTTTTCTTTCACCAAACAAGACAAGTCTACTTACCTGAAATAGGAGCTACATGTTGCAAGAACCATCTTATGACAGAATTGGTGCCTCAACAATTAACACTATGTCAGTAAATAATCTTCTGTTCATAAAACAGTTTCAACTGTTCCAACAAGGACACAAGCATACCCTGCATTGATCTGCCTTTCCTCTTGAGTGGACATGATTGTATTCCATTAATATCTTCAAGAACAGATTAGAGAAAAGTCCCGTCTTGATGGAAGGTCAAATGAATACTTGAGAAGTAGAGGAGGGAGTTCACTTGCTGTTATCTGCAGCATTCAGAACAGAGCTGACACAGCCACTATGAGTATCTCGTTACAGGCTCACACCTTTGCTAAGTCATCCTCACGCTACAGTTCTTCAACGATTTTTCCAAACATCCTGCTCAAATTTGCAGCACTGTGAAGCTCATGAATAAAGGGGAAAGAAGTACAGGAGGTGAATTTTGTTTACAACATTTATATTCAGTAAGAGTTTCTGCAGAACTAGAAAAGAAAAAGGTCGATTAGAATATAGTAGATCAAGCTTTTTAGAAACACAATATTTAAAATCCAACAACCTTTGATATACATTTATATTTATGTGAACTTCTAATCAACTTCAGATATTAGTACAAAAAATGAAACAAGAAATGAATTATTTGAGGCGTAAACACTTAAAAATAACTAGGCAGCAGAAAATTAACAGTTGTACTCTAAACTTTTTGCCTTCCAAACAAGATACAAACATCCTAGAAAATAAGCAAAATGAATAACCAGACAATTCTAAGGTTCTCCTAAAAATTTAAATTGCAAAGCCAGATCTTTTAGATATTTAACAGCAATACCTGAGTGCAATTTAAGGGAAACCAAACTCAAACAGAAGCCTCTTTGGCAATGGCTCTTTGAACATATCCATACGTTCATAAAGACTACACAGCAAGTGGATTCAAACTATGCTAGTTCTAAATTTGAAGACATTCCACTGTGCAGACATTTGTAGGTATAGGGTATCAAACATGTATTTTGTTGAGGAGATGGAGGTAGAGTTCAGAACCTTGCAAGATACCAGGCAAGCACTCCACTGAGTCACATCTCTTCTCTAAATTCTACACAAGACAAGTTATGTATAATTTATCTCTTTGCTTAGTGTGTTCTCTCTTAGAAATGTTTGAGTGACAATAACAAGTTACATAGGAAACGTACCCACTACCATACAAATTGTTTTCCAAATTAATGAGTTGGACTTAAGTTGTCAGAATATTTGAAAGAACAAGTGTCTCTCCTACCCATTCTAAAGCTTATTGAATGCATTTAAATCGCAATAAAACCCAAAAAGTACCCCCAAGAAATCCAGACACTTATCAAATAGGACTTGAAACAAGAAGATGGTTTTATTTCAACAAATAAAATTTGCTTTTGAATAGCTAGTTAGCCCCAATCTCTTGACTGTCACCTCATAAGATTTAGGATCACTGAAAACAAACTCTCTAGGCATGTTTGGTAGAAGGAGTTTCTAGGTTAGATTAATGTGAAAAGGCCCAGGCTGAATAGAAAGGAGAAAGGTCAGTGGGAAGTAAAGTATTCCAGTATTTGCTTCTTCCTGACTGTGGGATGATCTTGACAGCTGTCTCATCCCTTTGCCCCACGGGACTATATCTCTCAAATTGTAAGCCAAACAAAGCCTTTCCTTAAGCTACTTGTCATTTATTTTGCTATAAGAAATGTAACAATTCACTCAAATGGGGACAACCCACAGCTAAATTCTATTACATAACATTCATTAAAAAATATTGGAGCTAGGTGGTGGTTCAGTGGGTTAAGAGCACTGGCTGCTCTTCCAGCACCAGCATCAGTTCTTAGCACCACATGACATTTACAACTTTCTGTAACTCAGTTTCAAGAATTGGAGCCCTTTTCAACCCTTTCAGCACTGCATGTACATGGTTCAACATGCATGCAGGAAAAATCCAATTCATATAAAACAAGAAATAATAAAAAATTTAAAACAAATTAAAATGAATCACGGCTTAATTTAAAAATATTTGAACTCAGGATTTTATAACATGTGATGTCAAAGGAACTATAAGCAGAAAATGAAAAAGGAAATCCAAAATAGGTGGCTACCCATAAATTAACCCCCCAAATTATCTCAATTTTAAATTAGATAATTAATCCTGAGCTCAAAATCAGAAAGGGAAGTAATTTTAATTTATTAGAACCACTGTTTTCTCCTACAAAAGTATCAATTATTCAGGCACCAAAGTGATCTCAATGTATTTTGGGCTGGAACCAAACAATTGCCAGAATTGCTAACCCCATACAGACCGTCATGTTTCAACAAATTAACCATGGAAGTAACTGAAACAGGTGTAAAGAGCAAAGCAAAGACTGGACCCTAGGAGAGGTTCTGTTGTCCTTCTAGATCTGAAAGGTACATCATAAATCCTAAGTTTCACCCTGCAGTCTCTGAAGTTAATAATGCAATATCATTGGCTTACCAAATATAATGCAATATTCCCACGCTAGTGAAGGTTTTGAAAACTTTCATTCTTAACATACACCTACAGCCATTTATTCAATTCTTAGACTGAGATATGTTCCTAAAATCTGAGTTACATATTTCTATAGAGGTAATATGATGCATATTATCAAATATTAAACTCTCAAGAAATCTAGGAAGTATTCCATAACTGAACACATCATCTTTACCAAAGGCAAACAACATGGAATAGTTGTCCAGGAGCTTCCCACCCCTGAGCTGCATATACAAAGTTCAGGGTGATTAACAAATGAGATGCCCAACATCAAGTTTTTCTGTAACAAAATTCCTTGCTCTTTAAAAACAAAAAAGTTGGAAAGACATCCTTAATACTCTAAGCCCCATTTTGACTTTTGCCTTTGATTGGGGAGAACCATTTAAATCTAGTGTTCAACTGAAGAGATGTCTGTGTGGGTGGTTCTTGAGGCAAGGGTCATCTCTCAATGAGAGGATGGTTTAATCCACTGATTCAAATTATGAAGACTACTGGGAAACAGTTAAATTGTAAGATTGGAGTACTGATGGGAGGACTAGGTGTGAGAAGGGGGTGTTCCTTGGGGGTATTGTTTTATCATGCCCTAGCCCTTCCTGTCACTGTTCTGCTTCTCATCTGCCATGATAGCCAAACTCTCCTCCTTTAAGCTGTTCTCTCCAATCACAGCAGCAAATCTCAACCACTATTCCCATCATTTACTGTGTATATAACACCACATTTTACTTTTTTCCTTTCAACAGCTGTTTTGCATATTATCCTATATTATATTTAAAAATTAAAGGAGCTGTGATATAGAACAATCATAGAGCACACACCATGCGTTCAAGTCCCCAGGCTCAATTTAACAGCATAGTAATAATAATAAATCACATACACCTTATCAATAGAAGTTGACATCCTTTTTTTGCATAGTACTGAAGAAACTGTTTAGTTTTTATTAGATAAGCTAGTATTACTTAAAATGAATTCAACTACTGTTAATTGATAAGGATTACTTATTAACGCAGGAGCTGGAGTTGCGAACACGGTGCTCTTAAATACCACATACATTTATTGTTAGCTAAAAATCACAGTGAAAACTAAGGTCGACATTTTAAAAGGTCTCTTTAGAACCAGTGAGAGACAATTGTAAAGGCAGACAAAAAAGAATAAAATGGGTAACTGTAAGAAGCTGGTATCGAAACATTTTCCTAAAATACAGCTTTCTTTTAATTTTGGAATCAGGGGCAATAGGGGACAAACCAAAGACTTCTTCTACCAAAGCACACTTCAGCCCAAGGTTGTTTTATTCCAAGACAGGGTCAACTTAAGCTCCAAACGTGGGCAACTCGTTTTATGGGTTATTGGGTTGTTTTGTTTCAGTTGGTTGATTTCTTGAGAGATCTCTATACATAGCCAAGGCTGGCCATTAGTTGAAACTCTCTTGCTGGAACCTCCCCAGTACTGGGACTACAAGCTCATACTACTATACCCCACTCAAACTGGAAACTATTGGCAGAGGCACAGAGCACTTTACTTTCTTTTTCTTAAGACAATTGCAGAACAAGTAAAATGGGCACTCAGCAAGTTAATTTGTCTCACCACTGAAAGCTACTCCAAATCGAAAAGGAAATTTTATTTAGTATCTACTTAAATATTCTGGGTTTTTGTCAACATACAAATTTCATTTACCTAATTTTTAGTATATTTTCAAAACATGTATTATTTCAACTCAAGACAATATATTTTGGCTCTGGCCTTCATATCACCATCAATGGCAGCATGCAAATGGCGAACTCTTTTTTTTTTTTTTTAAATCTACAGGTGAGACACAGTACCTCATTTGCATATTCTCAGGCTGGACTTCCTGATCTTCCGCCTCTACCCCTCCAGGGCGCTTGAATTACAGGGATATACCATATACAGTATACGTACGTAGATCCAGGGCTTCCTGCATACTAAACCAACGTTCCTGCCTCCCTGGAGCAGGGGGTAGGGTGAGGGCCTGGATCTCTATGTAGCCCAGGGTTAGCCCAAGGGTACCTTTGCCTCCAGCTTCCTGGAAAAGTGCATGTCTACAATTTTCAGAATGAATATTTCTGACTAAAATATATACCTATAGTTTTGTTAGAATTATTTTCTCTTTGGATCATAAAGACAAGGAGTAGTACAGACTTAAATTACTGATAACTGAACTAGTATGACTGTTAATTAACTCTACCTGGACATACTGTATATACTAAGCCGAGATTGTTTTTTTTTTTTTTAATTGGTAGTTTGGTTTTTGAGACAGGGTTTCTATAGTCCAGGTTGTCCGAGTCCAGAATGGTCTCAAATTCATAGTAAACTTCTGACAGAGCCAACACACCAAGTTTCATCTAACACCTCTTACTATTCAAACACTGCTACTCTGGTTCAGTGGACTTTGAAAAACAGTTTTGTACTTATATGTGGACCCTTCATTAAGGCTCAAAAAAAAAAATCAAGCCCAAAAAGTGAAGGGATGTCTATCCTCCCCAGATATATACACATGGTGAAAAACACTGTTACGGATTCAAAAATTCTTGGCTAGGCACACATTAAGTACCTGTTATCCAGCCAACATCTGAGGGCATTAAGAATGCCTGCGTCTGTGACCTCAAAGTCCATGATCAAGGACAAGACTGGTGATGCTCACATGAAAGGCAGCATTTGGGAGGCCGAGGTTGGAAGATTCTAAGTTTAAAGGCCAGCCTGGGATATATAGGGACTAGATTTTTCCTCAAAATCAGAAATACAAAGGCCATCTGTAGTGCACACCTAAGCACAGCAGAGGCAAAGGTAGGAGGATCTCTATGAGTTTGAGACCAGTTGGTCTATATAATGAATTCCAGGCCAGCCAGAGCTACATAGTGAGACCCTGACTAGAAAGCAAAACAAAAAAGAAAAAGAACACAACTACTGCTTATATATAATGACCTGATCCAAAACTACTCAAAATTGCTTTCTGTTTTATTAACTACACCAGCCTACACAAACACTTGAAAAACACAAGATGTGTAAAAGACATGTTTCTACAATATTAATACACATTCCCATAATCCCAGCTCTTAAGGCTGAAGCAGGAAGATAAAAACAAACAAATAAGGAAAAACAACAAATCAAAAAACATTTACCAAATACAAGGACTAGATGAAGCCAGGGCAAGAGATTGGCAAGCTATTCACTGTACATGCAAAACATAGTTGCTGGTTACACTGGAGGGTTTGTGTCTGTTGTGAGAATTGTCCATTTCACTTTGTTTTAAGAGTATTAAGTGTTGGAAGACAGGTCAGTGGCGGAGTGTGTCTAGCATGTGTAAGTACCCATTTTCCAAGTGTGTAAGAGGAATAAAGTTCAGAATAAACACAACTGTATGTGAAAACAAGGCCTATCAAAAATTAACTGAGTTGTGGATGAAAAATGAAGTATCAAAGGCAGGAAAGGACAGGTATGGTGACAGCTACCATACATCCCTGAACATGGGAGGCTAAAGGCAAGAGGACTATCACAAGTTTGAGGCCTTGGGCTACACAAATACTTACATGCCAGCTTCAGTTACCCTATCTTTAAAGGATCAGTGATGGACAAAAGAATGTGAACAAGGCTTGTAGATGCTACATTACAAAATTTTAAAGACAGGAAAAATAAGTTTATTAGAATCTCTTACACTGTGAGGCCTTTCATAGAAATAAATACGTTATTATATAAAGAATAAGTTATTATATAAAAACTGCTAATCGTCTGGGAGACGGGTCTCTTGACATGTCTGCTAAGTGAGACTGTATTGATTACATTAGTTCATGTGACCCATTAAGTAAGACCCATCTTTGTTAGAGACCAGTTTCTGGGCAGAGGGTCCTAAGTGGATATAACAGAAATCTGAAACTAGCAATTATCTCTCTCTTGAATGTGGATGCAATGTAACTAGCTCCCTTAAAAATCCTGCTCCTGTGGCTTCCCAGCCAAGACGGACTAGAACCTGGAACTTCAAGCCAAAATAAAGCCTTTCTTCCCTCCATGTTTGCTTTGGTCAGGGCATTTTATCACAGCAGGAGGAAGCAAAGACACCGGCTACAGTGAGACCCTATCCTCAAACAGTAAAAACAAAAAACTGCCTAGGGTAGATTTTAAATATTTCTGTCTTTCTCTGTCTCTCTTGCCTTTCTCTCAAAAGGCAGAGGCAATGAGCATATTAAATAACTTCACCATTCTACAATGTACACATCAAAACGTTAAATTGTTCTAGAAGAGATGGCTGAGGTTAAGGGATGGCTTTTTGCAAGGATGTAGATGCAGTTCCAGCATCTCCATCAATCTCATAACCATACAGTATCTGACATTTCTGACCTCTTAGAGCACCTACAAACTTGGGTCTACCCACATTTCAGAGATACATACCTAATTAAAAAAACAAATCTCTAAAAATTACATTTATTCCACTAAAATATACAATTACTTGCCAGTCAAAAGTAAAAACAAAAGGCTAAAAATGCAGCTGGAGGATAGATAGGGCACTAGCTAGCACCTGCAAGCTATGTTAGTCCTGTCTTCAATCCCAACACAGGAAACACACTAGAAAAACACACGTGTACACACACGCATGTATATACACACACACACACACACACACACACACACAGATGAAGGTCTTCCTCTAGGAATCAGGTTACAGGTATTCAATTGTAGTAAGTACAATCTCTTGCTGCCATCTTCAGTATTGCAAGTGTCACTACAGAAGGCTGAAGACTTGTTGAAAGGATCAAAGGCATTCTGGATGACAAAGTGAAGTATTAATGGTGTGTAATGTGTGTATGCATATGTCTAAAGCTTATAAAGTGGAAATGACTCTGGGGGAAAAGCCCACTTCTGCAGCTCACTAGTTGTGCACCTTAGTTTGCTCATATATAAAACAGAACTCTTCCACAGCTTTTTTTCAGGGGTCATCCTTGAACAATGCCTTAAACAGAGCACTTTTCACATTATTACAATTTTATTAGTCCCAATCACTGGTGAAACTTTGTATCCCTTCCCAAAGGCGAATCTCCACATTCTTAACAGGCTTAGAGATTTCAGTTACAAGGCCACAGTATCCCCACTTAGCTCCCTATTTTGTCTTTTTTCAGACAGGGGTCTCACCTTGTAGGTCAGGCTGTTCTGGAGCCCTCAATATAATCAGGTTTTGTCTTGAACTCTCATCTTCCTGACTTAGCTTCTCAATGCCAATAACCCACACATGAACTACCCGCTAAGCTGTAAATGAAAGCTTTAATGGATTAGTTTTTTAAATGTACAGAGTTTTTTTGATGGTACAAAGTATGAATTTATCAGCCCAACAAAGATTAACCCTTGATGGCTGATGTCAGTGCAAAAAATTAAAGACAGAGAGCCATAATAGCAAGTCATTAAACAAGTGTCTCTTTGAAGGTCCTCCCTTGGGAGGACTAAAGGGGTGTCAGTAGCAGCTTCCTTTCAAGTACTTAAAAAAAAAAGTTGAGAATGTTTAGAAAAAAAACTTGTTGAGACAGGGTCTCTCTCTGGCTGTCTTGAACTCACCATGAAGACCATGCTGGCCTTCAACTGAAGAATCTGCCGCCACCATCCCAAGTGTTGAGATTAAAGATGTGCACCATTACACCCGGCTCACTATGAATCTTTAAATGACAAATCTTACACAAATGAGTTTAAGAACTGTGACAAGAAAAAAGTAAAGGGTTTGAGAATGGCTGGGTTTTTGTTTGTTTGCTTTTAAAATACCATAATCTGATAATATCAGTAATTTTCCCTCCTCTAATAAACTTGGGAATAGGTCTGTTCTACATGTTCCTTTATTCCCAGCTCAGTCAGGTTATCCCGATGCGTACTTATGTAAGCTAACATAAGGACAAGCTCCTACCTACAATATAGTCCAGTAAGTTACCAAGGGCCTATGACAGAATCATTGAGCTCAGGATGCCATTTGAACTATCACTCCTTTACCTCTCCATTTTACTCAGCCTCAAGAAGGGGTGGGGCCTGGCTGATACAAACCTTTAAAATTTTCCATTAACACTGTTTTCTTGGGTCAGTTCCTCCAAGTCAACAGACAGCAATTACTGACAAGAGAACCAAGAACTGTTTTTGTAATTTTGTAACGACATTGTTTAAATCAACTTGCCGTTTCTGATTACCCCAAGTTATGCAAGTATCATCTTGGATACTCACATTCTATATAAAGTATAAGGGTAGAGCCCCTTAACATTAATTATGAATACTAAAATGTGTTTCCTTACAGAAACATAGAACTCAAAACTTGATGCAGTGTGCCCTTTCTTAAAAGTGGGCAGGAGGATATACATCCTGGTAGCTCAGGCCAACCTTAGGCTACCAGCAAGATCTGAAACAAGGGCTGGGGCTATTGCCCAGTAACTAAAAATGGGGTGTCTGTAGCATCCCAGTGTTACCACAAAGGTAAAAAAAATTCTTGGGGCCCCTGCTTGCAGTGAAAGGCACTGCAAATCACCACTGTCATTTCATGAGTGGAGTAAAAAGATGGTCTGTTACACTTCATTGTCTTCACTATCCCATGACCCACCTCTCCTTCCCCATAAAAAGGATCTGGGGACTCCAATCGTCCCAAAACATCAAGAACACCTTCCTTCCTACACCTAAAAGTGCTTGAGACCAACTGACTAGCGCTCTTAACTACTCAGTTTCCATATGTATCTGCTCCTTCAAACTCTGAAAAACAGGGCCAGAAGACTGGTGGATATCAAGACGTGTTTCAGGACAGCAAAACTCATTTTCTCAGCCCCAACTGTCTTAGGAATATGGCTGAGAAGAATTGGATGTGGGGGTTGTCAACAGTTTACTAAATGCATGCAAATCTGTGGAAAACCACGTATCTTTTGACTTTCAAGACTGTATTCAATAGGGCATGGTAATACTGTACTGTCTTCAACTCAGGTTGATGCAGGTTTTCAAACAAGCCTGGGTTACACTATATTAATACAGTATACCTCAAGACACCTCAGGTTTCTAGGAATTTAACAAACATCTAAAACACAATCAATAACCAAAAAAAAGCATAGGAAACTAAGAAAGTTATTTCTTCTGCTAGCTAAAAAGAAAACTCTACAGTGGCCTCACTAATTAATTACCATGACTCCTTTTATTTCTGTCTCCTTAGGAAAAGTTAACATTTACAGTACTGCGCTTATGGAAATAAAGGGAGAATAATTCTGGTACTTATCTGAATAGGAAATAACAGCATTGAAACACACGGACTACATACAAATATGCTCAACAGAAAGTATACCATAGTTGCCAAGAATTATACCTCTAAGATTTCTGGCCCTGATCTAAAGAACCTGAAAAAAGCGCTTAACTAACAAAAAGAGCAAAGCAGAAAGGCATAACGTTATCAGACAACCAGACAAAAAACAACAACACTTCACATCACAGAGACTGGGAAAAACAACTGACTTTGGCTTTTCAAATAGACCTTGGGTTACAAATAAGAGCTTTACCAAAATGCCGACTAAACGAAGGCATTCTCAACTACAAAAAACATGGTCCTATATTACTCAAATTTGGGGAACAATTCACAACGCAAAAGAAAAAGATAAGTAAAAATGTATTAACTCACAGGAAGAAAAAATAATTCCAGTCAGAGCATTCTCCTGATAGGACCATTCTTTAGTGTCTGCTCATTGAGCCAGACTTACAGATTCATGTATAAACAACACGTGACCAGCACTGTCTTTTCCCCAGTCTTTACAAAGCTGATATAGCTGTTCACAAACAAAGTCTATCAAGTTTACTATCTTAATTTTTCTTAACTTACGAGGGGATACCAAGGAAATTCTAGAGCTGCAGCCGGAGAAGCCATATTTCCCTTTCCTTTAGTAGCTATAAAAAGAAATCTTAAAACTAGTAGGCCAGGAGCTTGATGGGGCGGGGAAGTGGAGGAAGCACGTTAACTCAAAACAACTGCACTACGGCAACGAACAGTCTATTCAACCGTCTTCGATTTGCAGGAGAAGATGGGTCAGTTCAAACCCGATTTCCCTCTAAGCAAACAGGTTCAAAGGCGCTTCCCTTTGAGTAGAGGCACACACCAGGCCAGAACAACAAGAACCCCAGCTAACCTGGCTAACTCTTATTTACCTGCGATGTGCCAAGAAAAAAAAAAAAAAAAAAGAAAAAAGGCAAGGACGCGGTCGCCGGTCTTCAGTTGCCGCGACACGAGCGGGGCAAAACAGCTCTGCCTCGGAAGGACGCCGCCCCGAGCCCCGCGGCCCGCGCAAGGCCCCGCCGGAAACACCGCGCGCTCGGCAGAAGCGCCAGGTTTGAAAGCCGCCGCCGCCCCCGGCCCCAAAGGCCGCCACCTCGCGTCCGACCGGGCTCACCTCGGCCCAGCCGCCCAGCTCACCGCGCCGCCGCTCCGCCGGCTGCCACTCACGCGGCCGCACGCGCACAGCAGGGGCGTGTCGCCGCGGGGATCCGGGCGCTCGCTTCACCCCCGCTTCCGCTTCCTCCGCGCCTCCTGGAAACAGGCCGTCGGCCTGCGGCCCGCGCCCGCGCCTGGCCCCGCTCCAGCAGCGGCTCTGCCGGCTCCAGGTGCCCGCGCCTGGACCCCGCCTTCATCTGGCTCACCCCGCCTTTTCCGCTGCCCCAAAGCCAAAACAATCAGGCCGCGCAGGCTGGAAGGAAACGGAAAGCAGGAAGAGGCGGAGGCGGCGCGGGTGACGCCGGCGTCTGTATTGGGGCTTCCCGGGCTACCGCCGGGCAGCCAGGCGCGTGCGCGGGGCGAAGGTCGTGGGGCCACCCAGCCTCGGGCGTGGCCTGGAAAAAGCAGTTCGGAAAGTTCTATTCAGCGGCGCTTGTAGCTGCAGTTGTTCCTCTTTGAGGTCTGGCGGAGATACAGACATTTACGGCTTGGCCGGACCGGGGACCAGTATAGGGAAGTTGAAGTTAAGGGAGGACATTGGACCGTTTGCTGAATGAGCTCTGTTTCCTTGAATTTCAACCAACAACGCCTTCGGACGTTCAATTTTGGTAAAACTTCCGTATTGCCTTTACAGGGAGATAACCACCAGTTTTGGAAGCGAATGGGTGCAGAGGGACGGTCTCCCAAGTGACGCCTCCAGCCAGTTTTACTGCAATCATGGACACCCTCCATTCCCCAAATTTCAAAAGCGACATAAACATACAAATGCTTGGTCTATGCCTGGTATTTATAACTTGCCGTGTGACATTGTAAACAAAAAATGATAATTTGTAGAAGATACGTGTTACAATAAAACCAAAAACGTTCAGGGTGTCTACTTCCTAACTTCCATGTCCAGTCTCAAGAATAAATTTGACTACAAGACAAAAAGCATTAGGTAAAGTGGTGGTGCCTCCTAATCCCAAGGCAGGGGCTGGAGAAAGAGATATCTCAGAATTCAGACTGAGTTCAAAGTTTAAGAGGGCGTATGAACGACATGAGACCATTAAAGAAATTACAGTTTGGTAGAGGGCTTAACGGGCCTCAGAATACATTACAGAGCTAATATACAATGTATCTATTTTTGCTTCCTAGGATACAAAGAAAATCTAGTTATTCGCTCGTGTATAATGTATCTATCCATTCCATTTTGCTTTCTTGTAATGATACAAAAGAAAAATAGTTAAAAGCGTGCTCATATACAATGTATCTATCCACTCCATTTTTGTTTCCTAATAATAATGCAAAAGAAAATGTAGTTGACATTGGGGTCATTATGAAACACCTAACACTGAGCCCAAGGAACTTGTAATTGTCACGGCTGCTTTAACGCATCTTGACTAATGTGTTATAAGTCATAAGTCACCCTATAACAAATAAATTATACAAAGTTTAATCTGAGGCATAGTGCTGATCCTTTAATTTCAACATGGCAAAGTCAGGTAGGCAATTTCTGTAAATTCAAGGATAGCATCAAACCTGCATGGGACCAAAGGCCTCTCCCCAATGATTTAATAATAGTGTTTTTTTTTTGTTGTTTTTTTTTTTTTCCTTTAGTTTTAAACTGTGATCCAACAATTCTGTTAGCAGTCCGCTGCTGGGATCTCTTTTGTAGATGTGTTAAAAAACACAAGTATGACAGGAGGCTTTCTGAATTGAAAATGGTCAGGATCTTTGAATGCCCGGTCTAGGGATTTGAGCCCAGAAACTTGCAACTAGTAGAGATGAAAGCCAGGTCTTTTGCTCTCAGGATTGAGGATCTAGAGACTTAGGGGTTTTAGGTATGAAAGTTGAAGACTTATTTCTCTGAGGCACAATTGCCTGGCTTCCTCAGCACTTAGCAGTAATCCTAGGCTTCCAGCAATGACTAGCCAAACAGATATGCATGCTAATGTTATAGCATCTGAACAAACCTTAGATGTTTGGACCTTGGGTCCTTGTTTAACTCTCTATCTGGGTTTGGGACCCTTAGTATTTAAGGATTGGAGGTTCTTGTCTTTGGCTCTTCCACAGCCTCTGCAACCCTCTGTTCCCTATCCTGTTGCTCTCTCAGGTTGCCCCTAGAACACTGCCACACTCCTGCCTATTTGCCTTCTTGCTGCTCCCATTTCACTCATTTCTGCCTATCTCTTCTTTATATTACCAGTTCAATATGACCCTAATAATAAATATCAAATGACAGAAAAGACCATCTCCAGGGGGTTGGAGAGATAGATGAATGGGTAAGAACACTTGCTCTTCAAGAGGAGGACCTGACTTTGAATCCTCAAATCCAAATATAAAAAGACACATTGCTGTATCCCCCAGCACTAAAGGAGGCAGGGAGAGAGGTGGGTCCTGAGAGCTTGCTGGCCAGCCAGTCTAGCAAAGACACTGTATGAACCGCTGGCTCGGTGAGGAGACTCTGACTTGTGCTAGGACAATAACAAGGAAGGTATGAAAGATGCCTGGTATCCCACTCCATGTACATGAATCTGCATGCTCACATACATGGCCTACACAACACACACACACACACACACACACACACACACACCCTTTCAACTGGCAGAGGATATATATATATACATATATATATATATATATATATATATATATATATATATATAGTATGTGCACATGCATGCAGGTACCTGGGGCCAATCATCTAGAATTGGCTGGAAAGAGAAGTATATAGGTAGTTTGTGAGCCACCTGATTGCAGGTCCTCTGGAAGGTTGTATGCACTCTTTTTGTTTGTTTTTTCTTTTTTTTTTTTTTTTTTTTTGAATGGGACCGAACTCAGGGCCTTCGCATGCAAGCGCTCACTGAGCTAAATCCCAGCCCCAATTGTATGCACTCTTAACTACTGAGCACCTCTTGTCCCAACAGAAACCTTTTTGTAGTGCCACACAGAGGGATCCCAGAAAGCTAACCCCAAAGATGTTCTGGAGGAATTTACTTACATAGCCAGAAAAGGATGTGTGGGATACAGAAGCCCCTCATGAAAATAAAAGACAAGTAATACCAATCACAAGCCTTTTTTTGAGCCACAAAGGGAAGGTACCCTTTCTGGTATAGACAAAAATGGCTGCTAGGGTTTAACAGGGCTTGTGAAGGAAGACATTCAGCACAAAGTGATTTTTAAATACTGTTTGATTAGAGCCTTCCTACAGATGATATTTTTCAATAGCAGCTGTGGTCCTCTATCTTTCTTAAAGTATCCAAGCATTCAAAATGGCAAAACCATACTTAAGTATCTAAAGAGGAGGTGCCCATTGACTGACAGTCTTCCATACACGGAAAGAGGAGCCAGGGGAATGGGCTAATTGCTCCAGTCCTGCAACATTTAAGATTAATGGGAAAATAAACATTAAGCGGAATGCTTTAATAAAAACCAATTATTCCCCATTGAGGATGATAACTTGTTTATAGTCCCAAATAAAAAAAAAGGATGAGGAGTAGGAAAAGTTGTCTTAGGGTTTCGTTGCAGTTAGAGACACCATGACCAAGGAAAGTTCTTATAAAAGGACATTTATTTGGGGCTGGCTTACAGGTTCTGAGGTTTAGTCCATTGTCATCAAAAATTGGGAACATGGCAGCATCAGGCAGGCAAGATACAGGAGTAGCTGAGAGTTCTACATCTTGTTCAAAGGCAAACAGGAGAAGCCTATCTTCCATGCAGCTAGGAGGACAGTCTTAAAGTCCACCCCTACAAACACACTTCCTCCAATAAGGCCACTTCCAATGGTGCCATTCCTGGGCCTGGCATATTCAAGCGTGTGAGTCTGGGAACAACTTCAAACCACTACAAAAAAGCCAATGACAGTTCAAAAGCCAACCTGGGCTGCATATAAATTCAGTGTCAAAAACAAAACAGAAACATTAACAATGCTTTTACAGTATTTAATTGTGTAACACTGAGTCCAAAACTTAATGAAAGTTGGGTCATCTTATCTGTCTCGGTTCTGCTGTGGAGTGCATACCAAAATCGGTTAAAGCAGTGGCATAAGCATATTTTGTGCACCAATATTCATCGCATTAGTCACAACTGCTGAAAAGTGGGAAACAGATGTCAGCTCACAGGCAGAGGTGGGGACAAAGGGTTATATACATCAGAATATTACTGCAATGGAATGAAATTTCATTCAGGGTTTTTCTTTTTTTTTTTTAAAGAAACTGAAATCTGGTATAGAAGATGTTATGCTGAGTGAAATAAACTACATACAAAAAGACAAACCACATGATTCCACATACATGAGCCACTTGGAAGAACCAAAGTTACAGTGACTATGGTGGCCTATCTTGTTTTTAACTTGTTAGGATCTATTGTCACCCAGGAGACAAAGTTCTGGGCATACTTGTGAGGGATTATTTAGATTGCTTTAGCCTCTGGCCACGCCTGTGAGGAATTATTGTAATCAGGTTAATTTAAGTGGAATATCCTCTAAAAACAGGGTTAGAAGAGATGTCTTAGTGGTTAAGAGCACTTGTTCCTTTTAGCAGAAGAGGACATGGGTTTTGTTCCTAGCACCACACTGTGGTTCACAGCTATCTTAATTGGGTTCTGGAATATGGCACCTTCTGACCTCTGTGGGTAGACAGACACGTAGTGCACATACATATGTATAGTAGTTTGAATAAGAATGAAACTCATCAGCTCATAGATTTGACTGCTTGAACACCAGGGGTGGCACTATTAGGAGGTATGACCTTGTTGGAGGAAGTATGTCATTGGAGGTGGGCTTTGAGGTCCAAATGTTCAAGCCAGGTGCCCCTCCCTCTGTTGTGTCAGGGAAGCATTCATGAATTTAAAAGACAACCAAGAGCCATTTCTGATGTAATGGCATTAGGGGTCTCTTTATTACAAGCTCAGGCTTGGGGTCCCCCTCAACCCAACTCTAACACAGCAGGACAGGAAGGGAAGGCGGATGTAGCCTTGAACCCTTGGACAAGGTTTTATAGGAAAACAGGAGCAAGTGAAGTGGGGAGGGAGGGTGTCCAGTGGCAAGCATCTAACAGAATGACTATAAGCCACTGGGTGGGTGCTCTGAACAAGACTGTGTACAGTCACAAATGGTCTGAAAGTACATCTGAAACAATCAGACTAACCTTTGATTAACTGTTGCTAGGAAGTAGCTAGGGTGACTCTAGCCAAGAACAAGCATTGGTGCAGCTTGTGCCGCTTAGCCTGTACAGCTTGGGTTTGCTGTGGGTCAAGTTCCCAAGCTTTTTTTTTTCTTTTTCTTTTCTTTTCTTTAAGATGGAGGCTGGTCCCAAGATGGAGTAGATTTGGACTCTCACTCTCTCTCTCTCTCTCTCTCTCTCTCTCTCTCTCTCTCTCTCTCTCTCTCTCTCTCTCTCTCTCTCCTCTCTCTCTCTCTCCTATCCTCCTCCCACTGTCCTGTTGCCCTGGCAGTTGCAATGTAGAACTCTCAGCCTCTCCCAGCACCAAGTCTGCTGTGTGCCACCGTGTTCTGTGCTATGAGAATAACAGACTAAACCTCTGAACTGTAAGCCAGCTCAGTGAAATGCTTTCCTTGATAGAAGTTGCTTGATGGAGTCTCTTCACAGCACTGGGACACTGAGTAAGACATCTAATAGAATGACTACAAGTGAATGGCCGGGTGCTCTAAAAGCAAGACTGTGTACATTCACAAAATGGTCTGAAAGTACATCTGAAACAATCAGACTAATCTTTGATTAACTGTTGCTAGGAAGTAGCTAGGAGTAACTCTCTGGCCATGTAGGCAAAAACCCATACACATAAAATAAAATAAATAGGTCTTTTTTTTTTTTTAAGTGGGTAACACCATCCCCTAGGCTTGGGTCCTGAGAAGCCCAGAAAGGAGAAAGTGAACTGAGTCCCAGCATCATTGTCTGCATCCCGACTGTGAATGCAAAGTGGCCAGCTCCATCAAGCTCAGCTACCAGGACCCCCTTACCGTGATGTACTTCACCCTTGGATTCTGAGCCAAAGCAAACACTTTCTTCCTTAAATGTTGTTTTTGTCAGGATGTTTTTATTATAGTAACAGGAAAGAAGTGACTAGGAGAGAACATTGGCACTAGGAGTGGGGCTGCTACTGTGATACATCTGAACATGTACGTGGTTCTTAGGCCTCTGGAACGGGTTTGTGTGACGAATGTGGACATTTTTGATACTCCAGGCTAGAAAAGTTCCTGCTGAACACAGAGCATAGTGTGGCATTCTGGTGGGAACTTAGAAGACAAGAATGGTGAGAGAAATACAGTGGAAGCCTGGTCATGAGACTTCAGCAGTGAGTGGGCGTGGGGGAACATGGACAAAGGACTTTATTAATAAGTAGGATAGAGGCCATGAAAGATTTTGGCTAAGAATCTGGTTTCATTTCCCCCTAAGATTTACTTTAAATTGTGATACAAATGCTCTCCAGCTATGGGTACAGCTCAGTGTACATCACTTGTTAGGCATTCACGAGCCCTGGGCTCAAACTCCAACAACAGAAGATCAAAAGGAAGGAAGCAAGCACGGAATGAAAGAAAAGAATTAGAAAAAAGGCAAAAGAAAGAAAAGGAAAGTAAAAGACTAAGCACCCTCTTATATTTGTCCCAACTCAGTCAAAAAACCTGATTAAACTCGTGAACACCCAACATTAATTCAGTGTTCGAGGGGTAATGACTTGGAAAACACCCCTGCAGAGATTAAGAAAGAAAACTTGGGAACTGTAGAGGTGAGTCTGCAGTTAAAGCACTTGGCTGCCCTTCCAGAGGACTCGGATTTGATTCCTAGGACCTAGGGGGTAGCAACTCATAACCATCTAACTCCAGTTCCAGGGGAATCCGACAGCATCTTCTGGCATCCTTCCAGGAGCACTGAACACACGTGACACAACATACATGTAGGCAAAACACCCCCACACATAAAACAGTAAAGATTTGTTTTAAAAGAAGGGGAAACTTTTACTTAACAATGAAGGACTCTGGTAAAGACACAGAATGCAGCGAAACCAGAATCTTGAACCAAGGAATCCAAACAGATGTATGTTCCAGGATTTCGGAAGGGATGGCAGATGGCAGGTGCACTGCAGCTGGAGCGAGCGTGGTTTGTACCCATGGTGCCCTCGACCAGTCCCTAACACCAACCAACAAGAGAGGGAAAGGAGCCATGTGGCCTGTACAACCTGTGCAAACAGGTAAATGGGCCAAACACTATCTAAGTAGCAGATCACTGTCTAACCACAGCTGGCGCTCCAGTTAGATTGCGTAAATATTTACGTTTTATGATAGATGTCTCACCTCTTGTAAAGCCATGGTCTGACATTGCATGATTCATTGAACAACACACAGAAAAAGTATAAAATAAGACTCAAAGAGGTGTGAGTAACCGTGTGGCAGGGTGCTTGACACATAAACAAGGCATGTGCCCCATCACAGCACCATGTGTAGGGTAGAAGGGATGGTACCCTTCCATCTGGAGAACACTCTATTTCTGTCCTTCTCTCTCTTTCCTCTCTCTGCATTTTGCTACACACACCCCTTCATCACTAGTGCTTGCGGAAACTAGCCACCATGGCGTGAGGACACCCACACAGTCTTTGAAGAGGTCCATCTGGCTAGAAACAAAAGCATCTGGTCAACAGCCAGTACTAACTGGAGGGTAGAAATACAAGTGAGCATGGAGAAAGATTCCCCTGTCCCACTGAAGCTGACATGACATCAAACAAACTTATGCGAGACTCAGAGCTAGAGTCACCCTGGCCAGGTGTCCCTCAATCTCTACCCCTTAGAAAATGTTTCATCATGAGGCTGGGCACTGGTGGTGCATGTCTTTAACATCAGCATTGGAGAGGCAGCAGGTGGATTTCTTGAGTTCGGGAGGCCAGCCTGGTGTACAGAGTGAGTTCTGGAACAGTCAGGGCTATACAGTGAGACTCTGTTTTGAAAAAAAAAAAAACCCCAATGAATGAATGAATCAATAAATAAATGAAAATGCTTCATATTAAATGTTCACTTTAAACTCTATGCACACCTCCATCAAGAAGTTGGGCATAGATTGTTGCTCGGTGATAGATAACTAATATATTAATGAACTTGGAGGACAGTTGAATTTGTTAATTTTACTAATGGTTGGCACTAATATATAAATAAACATTAGTCTATGCATCCAGTCAATAGAAGTATTACTACATCTTCCTACTATTGCTGGATTATTTTTAAATTGCAGCCTCAAAACTATTTTTTCTGGCCTCCAGCACAGATTTATGAAGATCTAGTTGAAATCCTTTGTTTCCATACATAGTAGCTTTTGGGAATTTGCAGGGTATTTCTTCATCTATAAGATAGGGCTAGTGTAGTATGGGTTAAGCATCTCTAATATGAAAATCCAAATGCAAAACTCCAAAAATCCAAAACCTTTTGAGCACAGAAATGATACCACAAGTAGAAAAAATTATACAGTCACTTTGTCCGACAGATGGCAATCAAGATAAAATGTACCGAAAGCACTATCGCACTGTGGTACTTTCAGGTTGCATATTAACACACCCATAATCTCAGCTCTCAGGAGGATGAGGCAAGGAGGCTCATGAGCTGGCGGCCAGTCAAGAAGCATGCTGAGAAAAGTTGGTCTAAAAATATCGACAGTTAAATATGTTCAAGTTATTTATATAAGATAATTTTAAATTACAAGTGACTCAAATCTGTATTTGGGTCCCACTACTAAGATGTGTGTGTGTGTGTGTGTGTGTGTGTGTGTGTGTGTGTGTGTGTGTGTGTGTGTGTTCTAAAAATCTAAAAACAAACAACAAACAGCAAAACAAAACAATAAAATCCCCAATACTTCAGGAGTCAGGCATTTGAGGTTTATTTCAGTTTGCTTTCTATTGCTGTGATAAACACCTTGACTAAAAACAACCTGGGAAGGAAAACCATTACTTCAGCTTACACTTTATAATCCACCATCATGGAAAATCAAGGTACAAGCTCAAGACAGCAACCTGGACGAACTGAAGCAGAGACTGGGGGAACTCTGCTCAGGCTCTAAGATCAACAATTGATAAGTGGGACCTCAAGAAACCGAAAAGCTTCTGTAAGGAAAAGGACTCTGTCAAGAAGACAAAATGGCAGCCTACACATTGGGAAAAGATCTTCATTAGGGTTACTAAATCTGTCAGAAGGCCAAATATCCAAAATAGATAAAGTACTAAAAAATACTAGACACCAACGAACCAATAATCCATTTTTTAAAAATGGAGTACAGAGCTAGACGTACAATTTTCACCAGAGTAATCTTGAATGGCCAAGAAGCACGTAAAATGTTCAATGTCCTTGATCATCGGGGAAACAGAAATCAAAACAACCCTGAGATTCCACCTTACACCCATCAGAATGGCTAAGAACAAACACTCAAGTGACAGCGCACACTGGGCGGGGGTAGAGCAAGGGAGAACACTCTTTCAGTGCTGGTGGGAGTGAAAACTAGTACAACCACTTTGGAAATCAACTTGGTGGTTTTTCAGAAAACTAGGGATAATTCTACCTGAAGACCCAGCTGTACCACTCCTGGGCATAGACCCCAAAGATGCCTCACTATACCACAGGGACACTTGCTCAACTGTGTTCATAGCAGCTTTATTCATAAAAGCTAAGAAGTGGAAACTACCTAAAATACCCCTCAATTGAAGAATGGACAAAGAAATGTGGTATAGCTACAGTGGAATACTTCTAAGCTATTAAAAACCAAGACATCATGAGTTTTGAAGGCAAATGGATAGAACTTGAGGAGATTGTCCTGAGTGAGGTAACCCAGAGCCAGAAAAACATGTGTAGTATGTACTTACTTATAAGTAGACATTAGCCATAAAGCACAGGACAATCATGCTACAATCCACAGACCAAAGAAACTGGGTAAATTGGAGGTCATAAAGGAGGATCGTGCATCTCCTCAAGGTGAAACTGAATAGTCACCTGAGGTGGATGGAAAGAGGGACATGGGTAAGAGGGGGAGAGGAGGAGAATGGGGATGGCGATTAGGTGTGGGGATGGGAAAGGTAGGTAAGGGAGGTAGGAGGGTTGGGGGAGAATGAAGGGGCATCTCTGGTGATAGCTGGAGGCCTGGGATGGCAGGGGGATAAAGGGAGTCTATAGGTGACTCTATCTGAGATTCTAAGACTTCCAGAGGAGAAATGAGGACATCAATCCCACACAAACCTTCAACCCAGAATCTGTCTTTCCTTGATGTGCAGAGATAAAGATGGAGTAGAGGCTGAGGGAACAGTCAACCAATGACTGCCCTCAGCTCATGATTTATCCCATGAGAGAGAGCCGACCGACATTATTAATGATACTCTTCTATGCTTGCAGACAGGAACCTAGCATAATTGTGTTCTGAGAGGCTTCATTCAGTAGTGAATGGATACAGATGCAGACCTCCAGCCAAACATCAGGAGGAGCTCAGGGAGTCTTGTGGAGGAGTGAGGGACAGAAGTGAGCAAGCCAGAGGAGTCAAGGACACCAAAAGAAAACCAACAGAGTCAACTAACCTGGAACCATGGGGGCTCACAGAGCCTGAGCCACCAGCTATGGACCATTCAGGGGCAGGACCTAGACCTCACACACGTTTGTGGCAAATGTGCAACTTGGTCTTCTTGTGGGAAAGGGGTAGGTTCTTGGTCTCTGTTCTCTGCCATTGGATCCCTTTCCCCCTACTTGGACTGCCTGATTGGACCTCAGTGGGAGAGGATGCGCCTAGTCCTGCTGTGACTAGATGTCCCAGGGTTGGGTAGTACCCAAGGAAGACTCTTTTTCTCTGAGGAGAAGAGGACAGGGCAATAGGGAGGAGAGGAGGGAGGGGGGTTGTAATTGGGATGTAAAGTGAATAAAAAAAATTATTGGGAAAAACCCAGTTTGGTTATGTGAAAAAATTTTTTTTGTTTTAATGCCAAGTGTGGGATATGGGGCTGCTTTACTTATCCACAGCCATTATTATTGTCTAGTGCTCTAGGAAGAGCATCTTTTTTTTTTTTTTTTGGTCAGCTGCAGATAGATTAATTCTGGAGACTCTGGAGAGGGAATAAATGTCAGAGTCCTGAGAGGACAGGAGGTGCTAGAAAAAGTAGGAGGAAGAAGAGGAAGAGAGAGAGAGGGAGAGGCGGAGGGAAGAGGAGGAGGAGAGGAGGAGGAAGAGGAGGAGGAGGAGAAGGAGGAGGAGGAGGAGGAGGAGGAGGAGTAAAAAAATCGGGTACTGCTGGTCCCTTCTGCATTTGCTTTCGCTGGATTGCTGGTTTGCTGGATATTCTGACAATGAAGATTTGATTTGGTTACTAAATGTCCCTAATCCTAAAGATGTCTATATCCCCCTTCACCTCTAACCTTTCTCTCCTATTTAGTGTTGGGGAGGTGGTTGGAAGGGATTAGGGTAGAATAAGGGTTGAAAGGAAGGTAGAGGTATAAGAACTCAATAAAATAGCTGAAAAAGCAAACCAGCAGAGAGCATTATGATTAATAATGTATTGAAGCTTATTCTTATCTTAAAACATAATCTGAAAGTCAATATATAAATACAATTTAAAAAATAGTCTGGGTGTGGGCATGCCTAGAGACTAAGCTTTCAGAAGGCTAAGCCAAGAGGACTGAGTGTTTGAAGCCAGCAAGACCGTGTCCCCCAAACCAAAGGGCTGGAGATGTCAGTCAGTGGTGGAGTACTGGCCTAACATTCACAAAGCTGTAGTGGGTTCAATCCTTTACACACACACACACACACACACACACACACACACACACACACACACAGAGAGAGAGAGAGAGAGAGAGAGAGAGAGAGAGAGTGAGAGAGAGAGAGAGAGAGACCCTTTTATTCAGTACCGTTTCTCTAGAGAAGCTTACTAAGACAGATAATACAGCAATACACTTGTCGGTTTTGTGAAAGGTGAAGCAAAAGATCACTCGATCCCACAGAATCCCAGCCTAGACAATACGTGTGACCCTGCTCACCAAAACTAACAAAACAGAGTCAGGTAGATAGCTCAGTTGGTAAAGTCATTTCTTGACAAGCTGTAGACCTGAGTTTTATTCCTGCAACCCACACGGTGAAAAGAGAGAACAGACAAATTGTCTTCTGATCTCTATATTTGTACATCCGTGTTCATTGCTGTTCACTGTGTTTATTGTGTTCATTTGTTCATTTGTTCATTTGTTCAACCTGGGAAACAGAATCAACTAAGGAGTGGATAAGAAATGTGTGATATGGGGTTGGGGATTTAGCTCAGTGGTAGAGCGCTTGCCGAGGAAGCGCAAGGCCCTGGGTTCGGTCCCCAGCTCCGAAAAAAAAAAGAACAAAAAAAAAAAAAGAAAGAAAAGAAAAGAAATGTGTGATATATATACTAACACAGATTATTCACCTGTAAAGGAAAAATGAGGACATGAAAATTGTAGGTAAATGGAAGGAACTAGAAAAAGTACTGAAGTGAGGTAACTCAGGTCTAGCAAGACAAACACCATATGCTCTCCCGTATGTGCTGTCCTAGTTTGTTTTCTACTGCTGTGATGAAGACTGTGGCCAAAACCAACTTATGGAGGAAGGGTTTTATTGTCTTAATGTCTCAATCACAGTCAATCGCTGAGAGAAACCAGGACTGGATTCATACAGGAGCGGAAGGGGGAAAGATTGACACTGCTCACTGACTTGATCATCCCAGGAGCACCCTTTCCCCTAAGTAGGCTCCACATCAATCATTAACCAAGAAAATGCCCCAGAGTCATGCCTGCAGGGTGCTTTCATACAGGTGATTCCTCAGTTGTAGTTTCCTCTTTCCAAGTGACTCACTTTGTGCGAAGTTAGCCAAAAACTGACCAGCACATATGTGGATCCTAGCTTCAAATCTTTTGTGAGTTTAACTTGAATCACAAGGGAATACAGGAAACTAGAGAGGTGCCTTTGGGGACATGCTAAGGGAGGGAATATTGAACGCTGTCAGTAAAATAAAAGGAGAGGTGAAATGTTGGGGTTGGAAGGACTTAAGCAGGAAAGGAAGACCAGTGGGGTGGAGGGAAGGGCCAATCCAAACGAAGGGTGTATGAAAAGCCATACAGAAGTCTACCATCTCACAATCCAGTTTAAAAACCAGTTTAAAGGACAGTAGAAAACATGTGAAATAAAAGAAGAAGAGGATATACTGGGGGTTAGAGGAATAAGCAAGGGTAGAGTAGGAGGATGGAAAGGAGGAAAGTGTAGAGGGTAGGGCAGTCAAAATTATGAGTGTATACAAACGTCTTAAGGAAACCTGCTAGTCAGTAAGATTCTGTGGTGGTTTGAATAAGAATGGTCTCCTAGGCCCGTAGGGTAGAATCCGCGATTGGTATGTTGCTAAATGATCATGCTGTCAATGTGCCTTCTACATATTTGTGCTTATACCCACAGATAGGCCTGAGCCGCTGTCACCTTGATCAGAGAGAAGCTTCTTTTTCCCGTGGACATCAGCCAATAGAAAGATGCACACCCGGTCCCAGTGTTGCGAATAAGATGCTGAGTGCTCAGCCCTAAACGAGAGAGAGCCATGAATGGAGCTCACTAGGCTGAGCTTCGAGGACTTTAAACAGCTGTCTAAAATTTTCAACCTGGGAACTCTCCAATATTAATTGCTATCCGGTCATTCTCTGGCTCTTTATTTTGGCCGTTAGGAGTAAGTTCTGGATGCTTGCTGATTTATTCTGTCATCCCAGGGTTGAGGGATTAGGTGTTTGCTTAAATCTTTCCAATCTGGCATTGTGCTTATCTGTTCAGAAATTATAAACAGGCTACTGACTTCCTGTGAACTGTCAGTATTCAATGGTGTCTCCATTCCTGATCTGTGATGCTTGTTGTTGATGCGTTTCCACTGTTTCAACACTAGGGGGAGATCCCATCCCATGTGTGTCCCGAGTCTAACCTGGCATACTGTTCAGAATGAGCCACAGAAATAACTGCCTGTACAATAATCGGAGCGGGGGAAAATCAGTAGGGACAAACCAATTCCAGGGACATTTTCTTTATGCATGATTACCAGTGGACTATGTAGCACCCTGATCTACACACAGCTGGAATAAGATCAAGGTCAACAATGTCATAGGTTGCCTGAGGCTGAATTATGGCATAAAACTGCTACAACCAACCATAAAGGATGCTGGCTGAAATGGAAGCCTAGTAGCCTTGGGTAATGCGTCTTTCCCTGTTTCCAGAAAAAAAACCACAAGTGAGATTATTAAAACCAAACATTTCTTTAAAATTAGTGTATCCTTATACTTGAAAATAACAGCCATCACTGATAGATTTCCACAGAAACTAATTACTCAGAAAAATGAGCAATTCCATTTCTAAAATTTGTTTTTTTCTTTGTTTTCAAATCCTTAATTTGGTTGCACAAAAAATTTCAGTCTATATTTCCTTACATGAATAACACTAAGAATTTACATAACTTTTTTCATAAGGTAAGACATATATGACTTGTACCAGGACACACACACACACACACACACACACACACCCACACACACACACACTGACTTGTACCAGGACACACACACACACACACACACACTCACACCCCCACAGCTTATCATCCACACACCCACCCACACACCACTGCAGCTTAACCCCCCCCCCCCCCATGCAGCTTATCACACACACACACACACCACTGCCATTACTCTTATCCTATGTCTTTTTATCGTATACAAGGGAACAATAATTTTGAATCCCTTTCCTTTCCTTTCAGACTGCTTATCTGTCCACAGTTTCTGTAGCTTCTTCCTCTCCACCTTTGCTGACCAATAGCCTTGTAATTATGAGCCCCCCACCATACCCTGCGTTATGCAAGCTGAAAACTGCTCTGGAATCTTACTCCTCCTCAGACCTCCTCCCCAATTCCTGTGACTTTGCTCGCTTTATCTCTTACGAGCCCAACCAGCTATTCTCCCCAAGTGTCATCAGCTTCAGTTTCAACAAATGGAGACTCTGAGCTCAGAAAACCTATGAGGACCTTCTCACCTCCACACAGCCAAGCTGAGGAGGCTGTGCTATGGTCTTTGAAAGGGTGGGAGGAAGCCAGGGCACAGTGACCAAAAACTATTTAGGAGGGAGAAGTGGAGCAGCTCCAGGCTGCCATTCCTCAGCAAAGATGGTGGGTGGTGGTGGTGGCGGCGGCGACAGCAGCAGCAGTGAAGAAGAAGAGTGAGTGGCAGGACTCAACCCACTCAGCAGGACAGAACCAGCGCCACAGGTTGAGGCCAGTCATCCAGCTATGCCACCACTGGCTTTGTAAAGATAGAGGAAGATGCAGCTAACAGAGGAGCAACACTCCTGGGCGGAAAGAGTTCCTGGAAAGCAAAGGGCAGCAGGGGAGGACTGTGTGAGGGGAGGGCTGTGTCAGGGGAGGAGGGCTGTGTCAGGGGAGGGCTGTGTCAGGGGAGGGCTGTGTCAGGGGAGGACTGTGTCAGGGGAGGGCTGTGTCAGGGGGGGCTGTGTCAGGGCTGTGGGGGAGGGCTGTGTGAGGGGAGGGCTGTGTGAGGGGAGGGCTGTGTGAGGGGAGGGCTGTGTCAGGGGAGGGCTGTGTCAGGGGAGGGCTGTGTCAGGGGAGGGCTGTCAGGGGAGGGGCTGTGTGGGGGGGGCTGTGGGGAGGGCTGTGTGGGGAGGGCTGTGTCAGGGGAGGGCTGTGTCAGGGGGGCTGTGTCAGGGGAGGGCTGTGTCAGGGGGGGGCTGTGTCAGGGGAGGGACTGTGTCAGGGGGAGGACTGTGTCAGGGGAGGGCTGTGTCAGGGGAGGGACTGTGTCAGGGGAGGGACTGTGTCAGGGGGAGGGCTGCTGTGGGGGGGGCTGTGTGAGGGAGGGCTGTGTCAGGGGGGGCTGTGTCAGGGGAGGGCTGTGTCAGGGGAGGGCTGTGTCAGGGAGGCTGTGTCAGGGGGGCTGTGTCAGGGGCTGTGTCAGGGGAGGGCTGTGTGAGGGGAGGGCTGTGTCAGGGGGGGGCTGTGTCAGGGGGAGGGCTGTGTCAGGGGGGGGCTGTGTCAGGGGAGGCTGTGTCAGGGGAGGGCTGTGTCAGGGGAGGCTGTGTCAGGGGGAGGGCTGTGTCAGGGGAGGGGCTGTGTCAGGGGAGGCTGTGTGCAGGGGAGGGCTGTGTCAGGGGGGGGCTGTGTCAGGGGAGGGCTGGGGGCTGTGTCAGGGGAGGGCTGTGTCAGGGGAGGGTTGTGTCAGGGGGGGGCTGGGGGAGGGGAGGGCTGTGTCAGGGGGGCTGTGTCAGGGGGGCTGTAGCAGGGGAGGGCTGTGTCAGGGGAGGGCTGTGTCAGGGGGGCTGTGTCAGGGGAGGGCTGTGTCAGGGGAGGGACTGTGTCAGGGGAGGGCTGTGTCAGGGGAGGGCTGGCCCAGGAGGGGAGGGGCTGTGTCAGCTGGAGGCTGTGTCAGCTGGAGGGGCTGTGTCAGGGGAGGGTTGTGTTAGGGAGGGCTGTGTCAGCTGGAGGGCTGTAGTCAGGGGTTGGGAGGGGCTGTATGTCAGGGGAGGGCTGTCAGGGGGGGCTGTGTCAGGGGGGGCTGTGTCAGGGGAGGGCTGTGTGGGGGGAGGGGCTGTGTCAGGGGAGGGCTGTGTCAGGGGAGGGGGGTGTGAGGGGGAGGGGTGTGGAAGGGGGGGGGGGGGGTAGGGGGAGGGCTGTGTGAGGGGAGGGCTGTGTGGGGGAGGGCTGTGGGGGGGGGCTGTGTGGGGAGGGCTGGGGGGAGGGGAGGGGCTGTGTCAGGAGGGCTGTGGGGGGAGGGCTGTGTCAGGGGGAGGGCTGTGTCAGGGGGAGGGCTGTGTCAGGGGAGGGCTGTGTGGGGAGGGCTGTGTGGGGAGGGGGCTGTGTGGGGGGGGGGCTGTGGAGGGGAGGGCTGTGTCAGGGGGGGCTGTGTCAGGGGAGGGCTGTGTCAGGGGAGGGCTGTGTCAGGGGGAGGGCTGTGTCAGGGGGCTGTGTCAGGGGAGGACTGTGTCAGGGGAGGGCTGTGTCAGGGGGGCTGTAGCAGGGGGGGCTGTGTCAGCTGGAGGGGCTGTGTCAGCTGGAGGGCTGTGTCAGGGGAGGTTGTGTTAGGGGGAGGGCTGTGTCAACTGGAGGGCTGTAGCAGAGGAGGGCTGTGTCAGGGGAGGGCTGTGTCAGGGGAGGGCTGTGTCAGGGGAGGGTTGTGCCAGGGGAGGGCTGCGTGAGGGGAGGGCTGTGTCAGGGGCAGGTTAGTCTTTCACAGGCTTAGGATGATGGTGTTAGAAGGACACTTGGGTCTTTAGGGTGGACTCCCTTTCAGGTATATCCAACCTTTTGACATTGTGAAGTAGCACTGCCACCTACAAAGTTCATGCTTGAGCACAACACAATTGAGGCCTGAGCACAGCATCCTTGAGTTTGAGGTTATGGAATGGGTTTATTTTAGTGCTTTCAAGATGTAGATCATTATACCGTTAGTATAAAAAAAATTAAACTTGGGAATATTAAACTTGGGAATATTACAGTATTCTGTGGTGATCTGAATAAGATTGATTCCCCTTCCCCCCAGATTCCCCCAACCCTCAACACAACAGCTTCATAGGCTCATATGTTTGAATACTTGGTCCTTGTCTGGTCACCCAAGAGTCTTTTTCCCAAGACTGGCATTTAGACCAAAGTTCCCATTCCTTCAGGGGCTTGAAAAGTTTTTACTTGCTAAAGAAGAAGTCATTCTCCTTATCTCTGGCAAGAGGAGCTTGCGACCCATTCACTAGCTTATGATGGTGTTGACCATTAACTTGTCAAGGCCAATGCCACACTCTGTGCTCACTCAGTTTAGGCTCACAAACCTCACCCCAGCTCAGAAGCCCCCTTTCTCCTGGTCCCTTTATCCCTGAAAATCTTTCCCTTGTCAGCTGCTCCTTGCTTTCCCAGGAGACAACCTTTGTAGTTTGGAATAAACTTTTCCCCTTTGACCCACAGAGAAGGTATTTTAGTTTCTTTACTGTGCTCATTTTTATTCAGTCCCCAGTTGGTGGTACTGTTAGGAAAGGATCAGGAGGTGTGGCCTTGTTGGAGGAGATGTCACTGGGGTGGGCTTTGAGATTTCAAAGGCCAGCAGCCATTCACAGTAAGCTCTCAGCCTTTCCTGGCACCACAGCTTCGCTCTGCCATCATGGACTCTAACTCTTTAAAGCCATAAGTCCAATTAAACTATATATATATATATTTTAATCAATTAAACTTGGGAATATTACAGTATTCTGTGGTGATCTGAATAAGTGACTCCCCTTCCCCTCAGAACTCATATATGTGTGTGTGTGTGTGTCTGTGTCTGTGTGTGTGTCTGTGTCTGTGTGTCTGTCTGTCTGTGCATGTCTGTCTGTGTATGTGTGTGTGTGTGTGTGTGTGTGTGTGTGTGTGGGTATGTTGGCTTGGTCACAGTGTCTTATCACAGCAATAGAAAAGTAACTAAGGTAGAAGTTGATCTATTGCTGTGACAGGCCTGACTGAACTATTATTTTGAGGAATGTGGAAGACTTTGAGACTTTGCATTAGGAAAGCAATTGAATAATGTAAACAGTCTTTAATGGGCTGTCCTAATAGGAACCTGGATTACAACTGAACTGAGAACTATGTAGACTGTGGAGTCCCACCTCAATCAGTTTAGAGAGAAACGATATTGGGAACTGGGCTGGAGACAATGTTGGCACCTCTTACATCTTGTCACTGCAACCCAGGCTTTATTTTGAAAGCTTCATACAGTGGCCTCTCATGACTTTCATGTGGCGACTCCCCTGCCACATGCCTGACCTTAGCAGTTTCCTTTAGCCATGGAGGAAGATTCCACAACCTCTTTAATTCTGTTGAATGTGGCTGGCTTTTGCACTTTTTCTAGGAAGGTGCTTGCAGTCAAATGTAAAAGTAATGGACTAATTCTTTGGTGAAAAAGATTACAAGACAGCCTAATATTGACTCTGTCACATGCTTATTAGAAATTACTATTATGCATGTCTATAATGAAAAAGAGCAAGCAGGATAAAATTAATAGAAAATGTACAGTGTACAGAGAAAAGGAGCTTCAGGGAATAGAGTGTTGGAGCCAGGGTTTACACCAAAAGAGAATAACATCAGGCAAAACCTGATCTGCATAGGATAAAGAGCAAGATTCCACACAGCTAAGCTTCTAATGTATGAAAAACAAAAGCCTAAGGAATGTTCTGTTCCTTGAAAGCAACAACAGATGAAAGCTGTCGCAAGGACGAGTCAATGGGGCCAGGCTCCATATCATGCGGGCAGTCTCACTCCGCAGTGTTGTTCTGCCCAGTGGTTCTGATTTTAGAATCGTGAAGGATACATAATTTAAGGGGTTGTAGATGATCCTTCCATAGTTAAGAACCGCTGCTGCATGTTGGCAGGAGAGTCCCTGCATGAAGGGCCTGAGACACCATTGTATGAGGTTGTGAAAATAAAACCTGGGTTGCAGTGGAGGTGCCGAGATGTTAGAGGTGTCAGAGCCTTGGGATATCTGCTGAGGAGAGCTGCACACAGGCAGTGGAACCAGCCCAAGGAAGAAAAGTGTTGCAGGCAGCAAAGCTGGAAAGTAGGGGCCCTCTACACCCTTGAACATAAGACATGGAGCTGCAGGGTTTGGAGTTTGCCTTGCTGGGTTTTGGTTTTGCTTTGGTTCAAAACATAGATGGGAGCACAGTTTGGCTAGTGTTTTCTTGGTTTTGAAAACAAAGAATAGAAACTAAAACTCCCGAAGTTTATGAGTGTCTTTCAGCATCATCCAGCACTTACCATACCCCAAGACCAGCAGGCATAACCTGGCCATGCATGAAAATCTTCAGATGTGTTCCTGCAGAGCCTCAGCAGGACTATGATGCTGAGGTCTGGCCTCAGTGTGAGGAGGGTCCTGAGAAAGTGGGGGATGGGAGCAGTGCTGATTCAATGATTGGAGTCAGTGGTGGAGGCAAGCTGTCAGTTCAAATGCTCTCTCTTCCCCCCAAATTCATCAATCTTCCTTCTCCTTTTTTTCCTTCTTCCTTTCTCTCATTCTTTTTCCTTCTCCTGACAAGAGAGCCCAAACCCAGTCTTTCATTTACTAAAGCCACATCATCAAGGGTTTGACCATTGTTAATGTTTTTAGAAATCTCTTGTCCTCTATGTGGAAGCATCATCTGTCAATCAAAGGCTGATGGCCTATTAACAACAGGCAGGAAGTAAAAGGTGGGAGCTCCAGCAGAGAAATTGGACCTCTGGGAAATAGAGGCAGGAGATTCACCATCCAGACTCTGAGAAAGCCAGATGTATGAAACTGAGGAGAACTAACCAGCTATGTAGCAGATATACAATAGTTTAAACAGGATAATTGAGTTATGAGCTAGTTGGGGAACAAGTTTAAGGCCTAGACATTGTACATAAATAAGGCTCCAGGTTGTGATTGGGAACATTGAATGTGGGTAGAAATGTCCCTCAATAGTTAACTCCTATAAAATTAAAAAAAAAAATAACTAAATCCTCTATTACTCCATTCATGGAGCATGTAGAGAAATTAGTGGTGATTAAGAAGAGACTGGCATTATTGATGTGAAGTCTTCTGGGAGTATTTCCTCAGGGTCAATACACTAAAACTGTGGTACAGAGCTGGCCAAGGCTGTGTCTCACGGTAGTAGTCAAACTTGGTAATATGTGTCTCCCATGTTGTTTTGAAATGTATGAAGGGAACCACGTGAGAGTCTAGGAAAGGTCAGTGGTGAAGATGTAGCCTCAGTTGCAGTGGAGACCCCAACATATGGAAATGGCAGGACTATGGCATGACAGGCAAGGTGAGTGCCAGCTGTGGAATGGAGCTGGTGAGACATGAAACAAATTGTGTTTGTTGCAGGTAGCAGAGCTGAGGAAGCAGAGCTCTCCAGGCTTTTTGGAGTCTATAGAGAATCATGAATGGGCCCCATTCAAGAGCTGTGCTTTTTACACTATTGAATTTTGATTTGTTTTAATTTGTCTGTGACTGTGCCTTGGTCCTTCTTGGAGAAATAAAGTGTTTAAATATTTTTAATTTTATAGAAGCTAACAGTTGAGAAACTTTTAAAGAGACATTATATATTTTAAAGAGTTTTAATTTTTTAAAGACTAAGATTTTAAAAGGTATTTATATTTTATATTGTAACATTGGTGTTTGTCTTAGTTAGGGTTTTACTGCTGTGAACAGACACCATGACTAAGGCAAGTCTTATAAAAGACAACATTTAATTGGGGCTGGCTTACAGGTTCAGAGGTTCAGTCCATTATCATCAAGGTGGGAACATGGCAGCATCCAGGCAGGCATGGTGCAGGAGGAGCTGAGAGTTCTACATCTTCATCTGAAGGCTGCTAGTGGAAGACTGGCTTCCAGGTAGCTAAGACTAGGGTGAAAAAGTCCATGTCCACAGTGACACACGTACTCCAACAAGGCCACACCTCCAAATAGTGCCACTCCTTAGGCCAAGTATATTCAAACCATGATAGTATTATGATGAGATATTGGGAATAAACAAGATTGGGAAGGTTATAGTTTCATAATTATGTGTTGGTGTGTCAGGTCCACAAGGGATGAATTGTTCTAGCTGTTTTGTTGTTGTAGTTATTGTTTTGATAGCTTGAATTATCTGGGAAGAAGAACCTTATCTGAGAAAATGCCTCTATCAGATTGCAGATGGCAACCCTGTAGTGCATTTCCTTGATTAATGATTACCTTAGAGGGTCCATCTCACTGTGGGCTGTAGACCCACCCTTGGACAGGTCTTGAATTGTATAAGCAAACAGGCTGAGCAAGCAATGGAAGCAAGACAGTATGCATCTGTTTACGTTCCCATACGGAGTTCCTTCCCTGGCTTCCATCAAGGTAGTCTACAACTAAAGGCTGAAATAAACTCATTTCTCTAAAAGCTGTTTTTGGCCATTGTTTAATCATAGGAATAGAAAGCAAACTAGGACAGCAAGGTGATTTCTTTTGGCAAAATGGGTGCACCAAAACCCAGACTGGATAACAAGCCTGCTGAGGCACGAAGTGCACTTGGTTTTTATCTTAAATCAGTGTAGTGACTGTGGGTCATTGGCTGGGGTGTGGGCTCACAGTCTTTCATGACTAATACATTTTAATAAAATCTGTGCAAAGAAAATAATAGAAGAGTGGGACAGGGCAGGTCTTCCAGGCCACAAGTCCCAGGAATGCAGTGGGACCTTTGTGCAAGCAAAAGTTTTACCAGGTGAAGGAGATTAAAATTGGGAGAGATTTATGGAATATGGACCCTTGGCATGCAAGCTGCTTTTGATAGAAAAAAGAAAAAAAATAACACCTCATAGTATCAAAATCTTAACAATATTAAGATTTCTCAACCCCTGAGCACAGGGTATGTTTCCCCTTGGTCTTTTCAGTGTTGTTACCAGTAAGTTTGCTGGGGTCCTTATACATACCGGATAAGATTTATGATCAGACAATGGGCTCTTCCAAAGTTGGCAACCAGGAGCCCATGAGTGTGGAAGGCCTAAGTGCTTGACCTACAGACCCAGAGCCTTATGGCTCCAAACTTTAAGGGCCAGGGGTGATTATTGTTCTATGCTTTAGAATATAAAGACATTAGAGCAGTAGTCATAAAAACTGTATGGTATTGGTACAGAGTCAAGCATATAGATCAGTGGAACAGAATTGAAGACCCAGAACCCATACACCTATGATCTTTGAAAAAGGAGCTAAAACCATCCGATGGAAGAAAAGAGCATTTTCAGCAAATGGTGCTGGTTCAACTGGAGGTCAGCATGTAGAAGAATGCAGATCGATCCATGCTTTTCCCCTGTGCAAAGCTTAAGTCCAAAAGTGGATCAAGGACCTCCCACATCAAACCAGATAATCCCAAACTAATAGAAGAAAAAGTGGAGAAGAGTCTCGAACACATGGGCACTGGATAAAATTTCCTGAATAAAAAAACAATGGCTTATGCTCTAAGATCAAGAATCGACAAATGGGATCTCATAAAACTACAAAGCTTCTGTAAGGCAAAAGACACTGTGGTTAGGACAAAACGGCAACCAACAGATTGGGGAAAGATCTTTACCAATCCTACAACAGATAGAGGCCTTATATCCAAAATATACAAAGAACTCAAGAAGTTAGACCTCAGGGAGACAAATAACCCTATTAAAAAATGGGGTTCAGAGCTAAACAAAGAATTCACAGTTGAGGAATGCTGAATGGCTGAGAACACCTAAAGAAATGTTCAACATCTTTAGTCATAAGGGGAATGCAAATCAAAACAACCCTGAGATTTCACCTCACACCAGTGAGAATGGCTAAGATCAAAAACTCAGGTGACAGCAAATGCTGGAGAGGAAGTGGAGAAAGAGGAACACCCCCTCCATTGTTGGTGGGATTGCAGACTGGTACAACCATTCTGGAAATCAGTCTGGAGGTTCCTCAGAAAATTGGACGTTGCACTACCTGAGGACCCAGCTATACCTGTCTTGGGCATATACCGAAAAGATGCCCCAACATATAACAAAGACATAGCAGCCTTATTTATAATAGCCAGAAGCTAGAAAGAATCCAGATGCCCTTCAACGTAGGAATGGATTAAAAAAAATGTGGTACATCTATCAAAAACAATGGCTTTATGATATTCAGAGGCAAATGGAATGAACTAGAAAATATCCTGAGTGAGGTAACTCAATAACAGAAAAACACACTTGGTATGCACTCATTGATAAGTGGATATTAGCCCAAAAGCTCGAATTACCCAAGATGCAATCCACAGACCACAGGAAGCTCAAGAAGGATAACCAAAATGCAGATGCTCCCACTCCTTCTTAAAAGGGTAAAAAATATCCATAGGAGGGGACGTGGAAGCAAAGTTTAGAGCAGCAACTCAAGGAATGGGCCATTCAGAGCCTGCCCCACATGTGGCCCATATATGTTCAGCCACCCAAACTGGATAAGATTGATGAAGCTAAAAAATGCTGAAAGGGACCGGATATAAATCTCTCCTGAGAGATGCATCCAGAGCACGTCCAATACAGAGGTCAATGCTAGCAGCAAACCACTGAACTGAGAACAGGACCCCCTTGTGGGGGAATTAGAGGAAGTATTGAAAGAGTTGAAGGAGCTTGCAACCCCATAAAACCAACAATGCCAACAACCAGAGCTTCCAGGAACTAAACCACTACCAAAAGACTATACATGGACTGATCCAGGACTCCAACTGCATATGTAGCAGAGAATAGCCTTGTTGGGGCACCAGTGGAAGGGGAAGCCCTTGGTCCTGTCAAGGTTGGACCCCCAATGCAGGGGAATATGGGGACAGTAAGGGGGATTTATAGGGGAGAATACCTGTATGGGGGAGGGGGAGGGGGAGGACATGAGGGCTTATGGACAGAAAACCGGGAAAGGGAATAACATTTGAAATGTAAGTAAAGAAATATATCTAATAAAAAAATAAAAAAAGAAAAACATTTTTAAGTTTATATTTAAAAGACAATTAAAAGTCAAAACTTAAAAAAAAGAATATAAAGACATAGGGCTCTAGGCATTCAGGTTGAATGTTTATTGCTCTGGTTGACCACTGGCAAGTATCCTTGTTCATGGTGTCCTGTATTTAGTATTCTAGAAAGCACTGCTTTGTAATAGCAGACAAGGGTAAATGTCACCTTCTAACACAATAGATAGCTTTTCATCAGCCCTACAGCAACATATATTATAGCTCTCAGGTGTGGCATATCTGACACCCTTGAAACCCAGGTTTGGAGACAGTCCACTGGACCTCACCCAGTAACCAGGGCCTGTACTTTCTCTTCTCGGGCTCCTTAAAGTCTTCCGCTTCTGTTAAGCTTCAGCTCTCAAGCCTCTCTTGCCTTCTCTCTGTACTACAGCTGTCCCTTGTTTCTAACACTTCTGTGCCTTTCACGGATCATAATGTGTTAGTGATTAACTCTAAGTTACCAATAATACCCTAGTGTTGCATAAAGGAAAAAAAAAATCACTTCTATTTAGAGCCCCTCAAGTGGGAGCTAGTGCAGATTTGAATTCTCTACCTCATGCTCATGTCTTCTGTCTCTGTATGCATCTCTCCCCTTGGCAGAGGACTTCACTGTACTTAACAGCACAGAAAGCATCACATGAGGAAAGTAGGGGATACCTTACAGAAACCTGTAACAGTTTTACAAGAGATTAAATTGCTGGTCCCAGTGGATCCCAATTGACCCAGACAACAAACATCATCATTTACCAAGCAATATCCACAAATGCTCGCAGTCAAACTTTAGGATGGAGTTTAGAAGTTCTGCAATTGCTACTTTCAGCGAGGGAGTGGTGTATGTGTGCTGTGTAGGGCAGGGGCATGAAAGAACGTAAAACTTAAGATCACAGCTGTGCTTTAGCTTACGTTGTAAAAGCTGATTACATGGGACATCCAAGGCAAGCCAAGTTGCTTGTTACATTGGTCTCTTAAAAACAGACTGCCCAGACAGACTGGGGACCAAGTAGGTTAGCAGTGTTAAGTCTTAGGTGACTTCTATGTGGATAATTAATTTGTCGCTGAGGTCCAGTAAGAATTACTGTCTCTTAGAACGTGAGAGATGTTTCGAGAACACTGCCTCTGCCAGTTTCTGGAGCTATTCTGTTGCTTCCTTGTTAACATCGTGCCGTTGCTACTGCTGCCCCTTCTACTGATTTTGTTTCCTTTGTCACCAGGGCGGCTCCTGTGAACCTTCTGCCATCCTTTCTCCGTGCTACCAGCATAGTGCACCCTACTAATGATAAAGATCGAAACTTGGCAAGGATGTTTGTTCCCCCTTATTAGAGGCTCCTAGCTCCAAATCTTCAGATGTGAGTACGTAGCCTGTAGTTCATTACTAAGCCTAAAATGTAAAATGAGACAGACTGTCGCCATGATTGGGGGAGGGGGATGAGGAGCAATAGGGAAGGAACTAGCAGGGTACAAATAATCTGATCTGGGAAATCTTGCTAGGGAGGGTGAGGGAGGTAAATACAGAAGAAGCTGGGGAGAGAGTAAAGAGGGATGGTAAGATGCAAGTGATCTGATGGGAAAAATGGGAAAAGTGGGGCTCCTTAGAGAAGGAGGAGGGAAGGAAATATAGGGAAAAAAGAGAAGTTGGTAAAACAACAATAAAGATGTCGAAAAAAGCCACAAGGAATTCTACCATTAACTACTTACCTTAAAAATTACAATGCACGTAATTCAGTGTATAAATATGCATACATAGTTTTAATGAACATTTGTTATCTGGGCTGATAGTGCTCCCTCCAAGAACCAAAGACCACCTCAGAAAAACCCAAACATCAGACAGTGAGAAGCCCTTTTTTTGAATTGTTGGCCAGGGCTGTCTAAGGAACAGAACTTACAGAATGAATCTCTATATATAGAAGGAAATTATTAGAGTGACTTATAGGCTGTGGTCAGTGTTGTCTGTTTACCAACAGAAGGTTCAAAAATCCAGTAGTTGTTCAGTGCGTGGGGCTAGGTAACTCAGCTGGTCTTCAGTAGTGGAATCCTGAAGTTGGCTTTAATGCCAGGGGAGAAATGGACTTGCTGGCAAAGGGAGAGCAAGCAGGAAAGAGCAAAGGCTTCCTTCCTCCGTATCCTTCATATGGGCTTCCAGTAGGAGGTGTGGTCCAGGTTAGAGATGGGTTTTTCTCCCTCAAATGATGTGGATTAAAAAGATATCTTTCCACTTCAAATCATTTAATTAAGGAAAAAACCTTCCCTGGAAGTGGTGGCACATGTCTTCAACTCCAGTACTCAGGAGGCAGAGCAGGCAGACCTCGTTGAATTTGAGATCAGCCTGATCTGCAAAGCAAGTTCTAGGACAGAGATGCTATGCCAAGAAACTCTATCTTGAAAAAATAGAAAGAGAGAACGAAATCATAGATTTTAGTAATTCCAGTCCCTATGAAATGACTCAAAATATAGAACCTATTGTTGTTGCCCTTGGTTACCCTGCTTAGGTGGAAGGCAAATCCCTTTTGCTAAAGACATCACACACTTCAGAGACAGGGCCAAGAAACTCCCCCCACTGCGAGCTAGACCTGACCTGAATGCCACTCCCTGAGACTAGCGTTCATGGTACCAGAAGGCACTATGTAAACTTCCAAAGGACGGAGGCAACCAACAGTCTTACTCAGGAATGATGCCCATGAACCACATCAGTTACCTTCATGACACAATAACTCTACGGGTGCATTAGTGACTGTGGTTGTTTGAATAAAAATGGTTCTCATAGGCCCATAGGGAGTGGCACTACTAGGAGGTGTGGCCTTATTGGAGTAGGTGTGGCCTCATTGAACAAAGTGCATCACTGGGGGTGGGCTCTGATGTTT
Source organism: Rattus rattus (assembly GCF_011064425.1). NCBI lineage: Eukaryota > Metazoa > Chordata > Mammalia > Rodentia > Muridae > Rattus > Rattus rattus. Next base: position 84,202,797 of record NC_046159.1, on the reverse strand, counting down.
CAGATGCTCAAGCCAGGCCCAGTGTCACTCTCTCTTTCTACAGCCTGTGTCTGTGGATCTAGATGTAGAACTCTCAGCGACCTCTCCAGCACCATGCTGGCATGCTTCCCATCATGACAATAATGGACTAAACCATAACATTAGAAATATATAAATAAAACTTCATGAGATATAGAAAAATTTTTCAAATGAACAATTTTGGAGATGTTTCTTTTTTTTATAAAACTAACAGTTGGGGCTGGTGTGATGGCTCAACAGTTAAGAGCCCTGGTTGCCTTTTCTAGGACCTGAATTGGTTCCCAGTTCTCCATGGTGGTTCACGACCATTTATAACTCTAGTTCTGAGGAATACAATGCCTCCTCTGACCTCTGTGGGCTAAGACACATGTATAGTACACACGAGCAAGTAAAACACTCATACACATAAAATAAAAACAAGCACATCTTAAAAAGAGTCTTAAAAAAGTAGAAATCACCCAACAGTGAATTTCCACTTTAATCCTAATCCTTGGGAGGCAGAGCCAGGAGGATCTCATGGGTTTTAGGCCAGCCTGGTGTGATTTCCAGGACAGCCAGGGCTACACAGAGAAACTCTATCTCGGAAAAAACAAAACAAAACAAAACAAAAAAAGTAGAATTCACTGACTTATAAGTTACTCAAAGAGTGTTCTGTTTCTTGACTTTGTAATGATGCCATTTGATATGCTGCTTTAAATGAAAGTCTTCCGTGGCAGTCCCATAGACATCATCTACAACATGTCTTGAATCTCATCCTGCCTTCTAGTAATATGCAAAGAGTTCTAAAGTCCCTGTATTGAGAAGTACCATGTCATTGATCTCTTTCTTTGCTGCTATACTCTTTACAGATACACGGAAAATTATAAAAAAAAATTAATGGAAGGGACTGAAACCTAATAATGAAGAAAAGGAAGAGAACGAGGACAAGGAAAAGGAGGAGGAGGAAGAAGAGGAGGGGAAGAGGAGGAAGAAGAAGACAAGGAGGAGGAGAAGAAGGAGAAGGAGGAAGAATAAAAAGAAGAAGAAGAAGAAGAAGAAGAAGAAGGAAGAAGAAGAAGAAGAAGAAGAAGAAGAAGAAGAAGAAGAAAAGAAGAAGAAGAAGAAGAAGAAGAAGAAGAAGAAGAAGAAGAAGAAGAAAAGAAGAGGAAGAAGAAGAAACATTGATGGACAGGGTAAGTCACTTTTTTTCTTTATTAACTTGAATATTTCTTATTTACATTTCAATTGTTATTCCCTTTCCCAGTTTCCGGGCCAACATCCCCCTAACCCCTGCCCTTTCCCTTCTATATGGGTGTTCCCCTCCCCGTCCTCCCCCCATTATCATCCTCCCCTCAACAATCACGTTTGCTGGGGGTTCAGTCTTAGCAGGACCCAGGGCTTCCCCTTCCACTGGTGCTCTTACTAGGCTATTCATTGCTACCAATGAGGTTGGAGCCCAGGGTCAGTCCATGTATAGTCTTTGGGTAGTGGCTTAGTCCCTGGAAGCTCTGGTTGCTTGGCATTGTTGTTCATATGGGGTCTCGAGCCCCTTCAAGCTCTTCCAGTCCTTTCTCTGATTCCTTCAACGGGGGTCCAGTTCTCAGTTCAGTGGTTTAATGATGGCATTCAGCTATGTATTTCCCGTATTCTGGCTGTATCTCTCAGAAGAGATCTACATCCGGTTCCTGTCGGCCTGCACTTCTTTGCTTCATACATCTTGTCTAATTGGGTGGCTGTATATGTATGGGCCACATGTGGAGCAGGCTCTGAATGGGTGTTCCTTCTGCCTCTATTTTAATCTTTGCCTCCCTATTCCCTGCCAAGGGTATTCTTGGTCCCCTTTTAAAGAAGGAGTGAAGCATTCACATTTTGTTCATCCGTCTTGAGTTTCATGTGTTCTATGCATCTAGGGTAATTCAAGCATTTGGGCTAATAGCCACTTATCAATGAGTGCATACCATGTGTGTTTTTCTGTGATTGGGTTACCTCACACAGACTGATATTTTCCAGTTCCTTCCTTTGCCTATGAATTTCAGAAAGTCATTGTTTTTGATAGCTGAGTAGTGTTCCAATGTGTAGATGTACCACATTTTCTGTATCCATTCCTCTGTTGAAGGGCATCGGGTTCTTTCCAGCTTCTGGCTATTATAAATAAGGCTGCTATGAACACGGTGGAGCACGTGTCTTTTTATATGTTGGGGCATCTTTTGGGTATATGCCCAAGAAGGTATAGCTGGGTCCTCAGGTAGTTCAATGTCCAATTTTCTGAGGAACCTCCAGACTGATTTCCAGAATGGTTGTACCAGTTTGCAATCCCACCAACAATGGAGGAGTGTTCCTCTTTCTCCACATCCTCGCCAGCATCTGCTGTCACCTGAGTTTTTGATCTTAGCCATTCTCACTGGTGTGAGGTGAAATCTCAGGGTTGTTTTGATTTGCATTTCCCTTATGAATAAAGATGTTGAACATTTCTTTAGGTGTTTCTCAGCCATTCGGCATTCCTCAGCTGTGAATTCTTTGTTTAGCTCTGAACCCCATTTTTTAATAGGGTTATTTGACTCCCCTACGGTCTAACTTCTTGGGTTCTTTGTATATTTTGGATATAAGGCCTCTATCTGTTGTAGGATTGGTAAAGATCTTTTCCCAATCTGTTGGTTGCTGTTTTGTCCTAACCACAGTGTCCTTTGCCTTACAGAAGCTTTGCAGTTTTATGAGATCCCATTTGTCGATTCTTGATCTTGAGCATAAGCCATTGGTGTTTTGTTCAGGAATTTTTTCCAGTGCCCATGTGTTCCAGATGCTTCCCTAGTTTTTTTCTTCTATTAGTTTGAGTGTGTCTGGTTTGATGTGGAGGTCCTTGATCCACTTGGACTTAAGCTTTGTACAGGGTGATAAGCATGGATCGATCTGCATTCTTCTACATGTTGACCTCCAGTTGAACCAGCACCATTTGCTGAAAATGCTATCTTTTTCCATTGGATGGTTTTGACTCCTTTGTCAAAAATCAAGTGACCATAGGTATGTGGGTTCATTTTTGGGTCTTCAATTCTATTCCATTGGTCTATCTGTCTGTCTCTGTACCAATACCATGCATACCATATTTGTTAAGTCCATTTGGTTCATGACTTCTCTTAGTCTGTCTACGTCTCTGTTTAATTTCTGTTTCCATGATCTGTCCATTGATGAGAGTGGGGTGTTGAAATCTCGTACTATTATTGTGTGAGGTGCAATGTGTGTTTTGAGCTTTAGTAAGGTGTCTCTTATGTATGTAGGTGCCCTTGTATTTGGAGCATAGATATTTAGGATTGAGAGTTCATCTTGGTGGATTTTTCCTTTGATGAATATAAAGTGTCCTTCCTTATCTTTTTTGATGACTTTTAGTTGAAAATTGATTTTATTCGATATTAGAATGGCTACTCCAGCTTGCTTCTTCCAACCATTTGCTTGGAAAGTTGTTTTCCAGCCTTTCACTCTGAGGTAGTGTCTGTCTTTGTCTCTGAAATGTGTTTCCTGTAGGCAGCAGAATGCAGGGTCCTCATTGCGTATCCAGTTTGGTAATCTATGTCTTTTTATTGGGGAGTTGAGACCATTGATGTTGAGAGATATTAAGGAATAGTGATTATTGCTTCCTGTTATATTCATATTTGAATGTGGGATTATGTTTGCGTGCTTTTCTTCTCTCTGTTTTGTTGCCAAGACGATTAGTTTCTTGCTTTTTCTAGGGTGTAGCTTGCCTCTTTATGTTGGACTTTACCATTTATTGTCCTTTGTAGCGCTGGATTTGTAGAAGGATATTGTGTAACTTTGGTTTTGTCATGGAATATTTTGTTTTCTCCATCTATGTTAATTGAGAATTTTGCAGTATACTGTAACCTTGGCTGGCATTTGTGTTCTCTTAGGGTCTGTATGACATCTGTCCAGGATCTTCTGGCTTTCATAGTCTCTGGGGAAAAGTCTGGTGTGATTCTGATAGGTCTGCCTTTTTATGTTACTTGACCTTATTCCCTTACTGCTTTTAATATTCTTTCTTTATTTTGTGCATTTGGTGTTTTGACTATTATGTGATGGGAGGAGTTTCTTTTCTGGTCTAACCTATTTGGAGTTCTGTCGGCGTCTTGTATGCTATGGGCATCTCTTTCTTTAGGTTAGGGAAGTTTTCTTCTATGATTTTGTTGAAGATATTTACTGGTCCTTTGAGCTGGGAGTCTTCACTCTCTTCTATACCTATTATCCTTAGGTTTGATCTTCTCATTGAGTCCTGGATTTCCTGTATGTTTTGGATCAGTAGCTTTTTCTGTTTTACATTATCTTTGACAGTTGTGTCAATGATTTCTATGGAATCTTCTGCTCCTGAGATTCTCTCTTCTATCTCTTGTATTTTGTTGGTGATGCTTGTATCTACGGCTATTTGTCTCTTCCTTTGGTTTTCTATATCCAGGGTTGTTTCCCTGTGTTCTTTCTTCATTGCTTCTATTTCCATTTTTAATTCCTTCAACTGTTTGATTGTGTTTTCCTGGAATTCTTTCAGGGATTTTTGTGATACCTCTCTACAGGCGTCTACTTGTGTATTTATGTTTTCCTGTGTCTCTCTAAGGGAGTTCTTCATGTCTTTCTTGAAGTCCTCCAGCATCATGATCAAATATGATTTTAAATCTAGATCTTGCTTTTCTCGTGTGTTTGGATATTCAATGTTTGCTTTGGTGGGAGAATTGGGCTCTGATGATGCCATGTAGTCTTGGTTTTTGTTGCTTGGGTTCCTGTGCTTGCCTCTCACCATGAGATTATCTCTGGTGTTACTTTGTTCTGCTATTTCTGACAGTGGTTAGACTTTCCTAAAAGCCTGTGTGTCAGGAGTGTTGTAGACCTTTTTTCCTGTTTTCTTTCAGCCAGTTATGGGAACAGAGTGTTCTGCTTTCGGGTGTGTAGTTTTCCTGTCTACAGGTCTTCAACTGTTCCTGTGGGTTTGTGTCCTGAGTTCACCAGGCAGGTCACTTGCAGCAGAAAAGTTAGTCTTACCTGTGGTCCTGAGGCTCACGTTTGCTCATAGGGTGTTGCTTATGAGCTCTCTGCGAGGGCAGCAACCAGGACCTGCGCTGCCTTTTCCGGGAGCCCCCGTGCACTAGGTTCCCAGATGGTGTTTGGTGTTTTCCTCTGGAGTCAGAAATGTGGGCAGAGTGTAGTCTCTTCTGCCTTCAGGCGTGTGTGCCTCTCTGAAGGTTTAGCTCTCCCTCCCACGGGTTTTGGGTGCAGAGAACTGTTGATCCGGTCCCTTCAGGTTCTGGCGGTGACTTGGGCACAGGGGACCTGCAGCTCCAGTGCCCCTATCTTCCGGTTCCCAGAGGCCATATACAGTTTCCTCTTTGGCCAGGGATGTGGGCAGGGGTGGGCAGTATTGGTGGTCTCTTCTGCTCTGCAGTCTCAGGAGTGCCCACCTGTCCGGGCGGTGAGCTCTCTCTCCCACAGGGTTTGGGAGCAGTGAGCTGGTAAGTCACTTTTTAAGGAAAGGGATGTGTGAATTACAAGTATGGAAAATGGCCCACGTGAGGAGTACATTTGCTCGAAACATTAGTTCACTTTTGAATGTCCTCAACTTAGGGCTAGATGTGTAATTCAGTTTGTAGAGTGCTTGCTTAGCAGGCATGAGGCTCTGGGTTTAACTCATATCCTCCTCTACACATAGAGTTTGAGACCAGCCTGGTCTATAATGGGACTGTCTTAAAAAATAATACTCAAGTTGAATTTGCTACTTCAAAAATCTTCCTTTCTTTTGTTACCTCAGAAAGTTATATGAAAAGATTTGTGGATATTGCAGATAAAAAGATGCTTTCTAAATATTGTTGCTCACTTTTCTCATATTCAGGCAAGTCTTCATCTCCACTCTCCTAGAGTTTTCTGTGAGTGGAAGGACATTTGTGCTTTGACAGTTGAGAGACTTTCAACTTTTAGAGATTTGTGAACTTAAAAAGACTTTAAATTTCTAAAGAGACTAAATCTTACAATTTAATCAAATTTTTTAAATTTGTAAAGAATGTAGGAATTTTTAAGTCTGTGAAATGTCTTATATTGTGATGCTGATATTAGTGTGTGATTTTGGGGGATGAACAGGAAAAGAAAGGTTATTACTTAGTTGTGATGCATTTGTCAGTTTAGTTGACAAAGGGTCCATTGTGCAGAACTTGACATAAGCTATAGGCATCTAAGACGAGGCAGCCTCAGTTGAGAAATTCCACCAGCAGAGGCAAGTCTGCAGGACATTTTATTAATTAGTGATTGATAGGGAAGGGCCCAGCTCATTGTGATGGGGTTACCCCTGGGAAAGAGGTCCTGGATTCTTTCTTATTTATTTATTTATTTATTTATTTATTTATTTATTTATTTATTTATTGTATATGAGTACACTGCCGCTGTCTTCTGAACAAACCAAGAAGCAGGCTCCCACAACCTCCACATCAGCCCCTGACTCTAGGGTCCTGTCCTGAATTCCTTTGATGATGAACTATAATGTGGAAGTGTAAGCTACCCCCCCCCCACTCACACACTCATTGCTCTTGGTCAGTGTGTTTCATCATAGCAATAGCAACACTAAGACAGGGAAGGTTTCTTTTGCTTATGCTCTATGTAAGCACTGATCATTATTGGAGGAAGTCAAGGCCCGAACCTGGAGACAAGAGCTGATGCAGAAGCCACAGAGCAGTGCTGTTCACTGGCTGGCTCTTCATGGCTTTGCTCAGCCTGCTTTTTATAGAATGCAGGGCCACCTACCTAGGGATAGCCCCACCCACAAAGTGCAGCGCTCTCTTTCATCAACCACTAATTAAGAAAATGGCCTTCAGGCTTGCCTATAACCAGATTTTATGAAGGCATTTTCCCATTTGTGTTTCCTTCCTCTCAGGCGACTATCGCCCCTGTCAAGTTGGCGTAAACTAGCCAGCACAGGGCACCTTTAAAATCGGCAACAGTAAATGTTTTCTGAATGTGAAGGACCCAAAGTCAACTCAAAATTCAACACGGAGTGAAGCTGAGGTGTTTCTGGCAGCGCCTGTGGTCACCACTCAACGTCAAAGGAGCTGAGGTTCTGAGGCTGCTCTGTGTGCTCTTCGCCTTGCAACAGCAAACAAATGCTTTCTGTCACGGACTGGAGACCCGTGGGACATGAATAGCAGTGCTTTCACTGCTTGAAGAGTCTTACTTTTCTAGAAGCATAACGTGTTAGTTCCAGAAAACAAAGGCTTTCACTGTTTTTCTACCACGGTTTCTTAGCATGGAATAATTTAGTATTTCCTTGGATGGTTATCAGAATGTTTGACTGTGTGGCTGCTGCACTCTTGAGCTTCTAGCATGGAGTGTTACCGGCAAAGTGTGTGTCATCAACGTTCTACCGTGGGTCAGGGAGGTGCTCTTGAGGCTCCACCCTTCTCTAAGGAGCTACAGGCAGTTCATGGTTGCTGGAGAAGTGGGTATCACATTCCTCAGGGTGGTAGCCACTGGAAGGTTGCATACTCATAGAGGAGACCCGATTAAATCAGTGAAGTCGTGTACACACACACACACACACACACACACACACACACACACACACACACACACACATTGAGGAGACACACTCAAGAAGAAGAGTTTGGCTGAGGGGATCGGGACCAGAGAGGATGATGGGAGGGGATCATCCAAGCACATTATAAGCATATATTTAAATGATCACAGAATTAGAAAAAAAAAAGAATGTTTGATTTTAAGACATGACTTTTGAGGCAGGCGGGGTGATGCTTGTCTGTAATCTCAGCACTGGGAAGATGCAGTCTGGAGGACCAGTAGTTCAAGGCCAGTGTAGTCTACATGAGACCCTGTGTCACAAAAACAAAAACAAAAGACAAAAACAAAAAAAGCATTGCTGTTGATAACTTTTGAGTTTTATATAAAAAGTTCATTAAAAAATTTTGGCTTTGATTAGAACAGAATTTCCTAAATGACCCTAGGCCGGCATCTACAATACTGTAGTATGCATGTGTTCATTTGAAGTGGTGTTCTTAGCATTGGAGACTTAAATGTTGGACATCAGTTATCTCTGAAAAACGTTGCTGTTTCTCTGTGTCCTGCAATATCAACCATTCAGCCAGGAGTAACTTTTGTGTGTAAAAACAAACGAGTGTATCCGTCTCATTATTTCACAAACTTGGTTTCATTTCTAATAAATGGTGAAAATGCATATTATTGTCTTAAAATAAAACTCCTTATGGTTTGTCATCAGTAAATGGTTGATTTATGTGACTATTTTAGGTATTTATGTACCATACTGAAAGATCATGTGTAGAAAAATTTTAAGAATTTCTGCTATAAACCATCAGATATTATTATGTTTCCTTCTAACTGCTCCAGGTCCATTCATGTAAATGTAATTCTTGAAGGGGGGGATTCTACCCTCCCTTGATCTCAACTGCCGATTGTTTCTGCACCTGTGTGTTTTAGCTCCCAAATAAACACACAAAGATCTGGACCTGGTACTTCTTTCTTTCTTTCTTTCTTTCTTTCTTTCTTTCTTTCTTTCTTTCTTTCTTTCTTTCTTTCTTCCTTTCTTCCTTTCTTCCTTTCTTCCTTTCTTCCTTATTTCATTATTTCTTTACAATCTAGTCATTGTCCTTCCTCCTTGTGGGCCTCCCCCCCCCCCAGTTCCTCATCCCATTCTTCCTCCTCCTGGACTCTCTCTGAGGGGATTCCCTCCCCACCCCCACCCAGGCCTCCCTGCTCCTTGAGGCCTCAAGGCTCTTGAGGATTATGCACATCTTCTCCCACTGAGGCCAGACCAGGCAGTCCTCTGCTATGTATGTTTTGGGGGCCTTGGACCAGTTACTGTATGCTGCCTGGTTGGTGGCTCCGTGTCTTGGAGCTCCCGGGGTCTGGGTTAGTTGAGACTGCTCTTCCTACAGGTCACCCTCCTCTTCTGCTTCTTCCGTCCTTCCCCTAATTTAACCATGGGGGTCCCCACTTGAGTCCAATGGTTGGGTGTAAGTATCTGCATCTGTCTCAGTCAGCTATTGGTTGGGCCTCTCAGGCTCCTGTCTGGAAGCACAGCATATTATCAGTAATATTGTCAGGCTTTGGTGTCTCCCCATGAGATTAATCCCCAGTTGGGCTGATTACTGGACCACTTTCCCCTCAGTCTCTTCTCGATTTTTGTCCCTGCAGTTCTTTTAGATAGGAACCTTCTGTATCAGAAATTTTGACTGTGGATTGGTAACCCCATTCTTCCTCTTGAGGCCCTGTCTATCTACTAGAGGTGGACTCTTCCAGTTCTCTCTCTTCACTGTTGAACATTTTGGCTAAGGTCACTCCCATGGAGTCCTGAGAGTCTCTCACCTCCCAGGTCTCTGGTGCTTTGTAGAGGGTCTCCCTACCTTCCACCTTCTGCGGCTGCATATTTCCATCCATTCTGCTGTACCTCTGAGCTTCTTTCCTGGCCCCATACCTGATCCTGTTCCCCTTTCCTCTCCCTCTCCCTCTCCCACCCAGGTTCCTCCCTCCTCTGCCTCCTCTGATTATTTTCTCCCCCTTCTAAGTGGGATTGAAGCACCCTCACTTGGCCTTCTGCTTGCTAAACTTCTTAAATTCTGTGGGTTGTATCCTAGGTATTCTGTGCTTTTCAGCTAATATCCACTAATTAGTGAGTATATACCACGTATGTCCTTTTGGGTCTGAGTTACCTCAATCAGGATATTTTCTAGTTCCATCCATTTGCCTGAGTAGTACTCCATTGTGTAAATGAACCACCTTTTCTGTATCTATTCTTAGTTTGAGGGACCTCTGGGTTGTTTTCAGCTTCTGATTGTTACACAAAAGGCTGCTATGAACACACATGTCTCTGTGGTATGGGGGGAGGGCATCTTTGGGGTATATGCCTGTCTTATCAGGGTTTCTGTTCCTGCACAAACATCATGACCAAGAAGCAAGTAGGGGAGGAAGGGTTTATTCAGCTTACTTCTACGTTGCTGTTCATCACTAAAGGAAGTCAGGGCTGGAACTCAAGCAGGTCAGGAAGCAGGAGCTGATGCAGAGGCCATGGAGGGATGTTACTGACTGGCTTGCTTCCCCTGGCTTGCTCAGCTTGCTCTCTTATAGAGCCTAAGACCACCAGCCCAGGGACAGCACTACCCACAATGGGCTGGGTCCTCCCACCTTGATCACTAGTTGAGAAAATGCCTTACAGCTGGATCTCATGAAGGGATTTCCACAACTGAGGCTCCTTTTCTGTGGTAACTCCAGCTTGTGTCAAGTTGACACACAAAACCAGCCAGTACAATGCCCATGAGTGAGACCTGGTACTTTTATTAACAAGATGCAAGCCTAGGTTGGGAAGGTTCTGAGCTATTCTCACCCTCTAAGGCTGTCTATTTCCCAGCCACATTTTACCTTCAATCTGAGTCTTGTCCTAGCTCACTCTGCCCTATGTGTGTTCTAGAAGAGTTCATGGCAACACTTCCTAGTCCTTCCACATGATAGCTCCATACCTTTTTCTCCCCGTGGTCCTTCTCTCCTGTCTCTCTGGGACCCCATGGCTGGGACCAAAAATCCCACCCTATTCTTTTCTGCTAAGCTAATAGACTGAATAACTCTTTTATTAACCAACCAACTTTTACATAACACAGAGTCCTAGAGACTGAGATAGCTGACCATGCAATCCTCTGGACTTCGACTAGACGTCTGGGTATAGAAATCAGCGTCTGACTACACAGCACACAAAGCCATCCCCCAACACATGAATACCCCTTTTCCAATCCTCCCATCTTCCACACTCTTCCCATGTTCTGGTGACTTCCTCTCCTTCTCCTCCTCTTCCTCCTCCCTCCTCTTTTTCTTCTCCTTTCCCTTCTCTTTCTGCTGGGCATTGGATCAAAAGCCTTGGTCAGGTTAGGCGTGAACTGATATATGTATATATCGCCTATAATTTCTACTTTGAGATGAACTCTTCAATTTCTATGTGTTAACACATGCAATATTTATTCTTCTCTGTCTGGTTTGCTTTTCTTAATATAATGCTTCCAAGATCCATCCTTGTTTCTGCAAATGATGTCATTTCATTCTTCTAAAGCATGCTGCAACCAACATGCTAGTGCAGGTGTCTCATTGAGATTAGGATTTCAATTCCCCGGGGTATACACTTAGTATGGAATAACTGGATCACACGGTAGTTCCAGCACTTCCTGTTTTTCCTTCTGTAGTCTTGGATATTGGATCAAGTGGCATACCACTGACACATTCCCAGCCCTGTTCTCTCTTTTCGTTATGGGACAGCATCTTGCTAAGTTCCTTGACCAGAATTCATTCTGTAGCACAAGCAGGCCCTGAACATCCAATCTTACTACTTAGGCTCCAAGTAGCTTGGTTATAGGCTTGTGCTACCAGGCCCACCTCAGGTGGTAGCACTACTTCTAGATTCTGAATAACCTCCTATTTCCCAAAATAGCAAAAATAATTTGTAGTTTCATTAAGAATGTGAGAAGCTTCTCTCCCCACATCCTCACAGCATGCTTCTGTTTTTTTGTTTTTTTCCTTTATTAACTTGAGTATTTCTTATTTACATTTCGATTGTTATTCCCCTCCCCAGTGTCCAGGCCAACATCCCCCTAGCCCTCACCCTCCCCAACTATATGGGAGTTCCCCTCCTCATCCTCCCCCCATTACCGCCCTACCCCCCAACAATCACGTTCACTGGGGGTTCAGTCTTGGCAGGACCAAGGGCTTCCCCTTCCACTGGTGTTCTTACTAGGCTATTCATTGCTACCTATGAGGTTGGAGCCCAGGGTCAGTCCATGTATAGTCTTTGGGTAGTGGCTTAGTCCCTGGAAGCTCTGGTTGCTTGGCATTGTTGTTCATAATGGGTCTCAAGCCCCTTCAAGCTCTTTCAGTCCTTTCTCTGATTCCTTCCACAGGGGTCCCGTTCTCAGTTCAGTGCTTTGCTGCTGGCGCTCGCCTCTATATTTACTGTATTCTGGCTGTGTCTCTCAGGAGAGATCTACATCCGGTTCCTGTTGGTCTGCACTTCTTTGCTTCATTCATCTTGTCTAATTGGGTGGTTGTATATGTATGGGCCACATGTGGGGCAGGCTCTGAATGGGTGTTCCTTCTTCCTCTGTTTTAAACTTTGCCTCCCTATTCCCTGCCAAGGGTATTCTTGTTGCTTTTGTTTTTTTGATGACAGCCATTCTAACTGAGTTGATTTGATCGATATCTTATTAAATATTTTAAAATTTTTTTATTTAAAAATTATGTGTAGGAATATTTGGTTTACATGTATGTCGGTGTACCATATGTGTGCACAGTGCCTGCAGAGGCCATAAGAAGGTATCAGATACTCTGGAACAAAAAGTTACAGATTATTGTGAGCTACCAGTTAGGTGCTGGGAACCGAAGTGGAGTCCTCTTTGCAGTGAGTGCTCTTAACCACTGAGCCATGCCTTCGGCCTCCTCGTCATTCTGGTTTTGATTTGCATTTCTTTGATTAGTGTTGTTGGACATAAATAAAAACCTTGAAAAAATAAACACACACAGCACAAATTCATTTATCCTCGAGAAAGGTCTATTTGTTTATTTATTTGTTTATGCATTTACTTATTCATTGTGGAACTGGGGTTTGGATCCAGGAAATTGCACACATGTAAGGCAGATTGACGTTGTCAAGAACTGAACTTACTTCTAAGCCCCTTGACTATTTGAGATTCTTATATTTTAAAAATGAATCCCTCATGGGATGAACAGGATACAAATACATCCTCCCATCCAGAGACTTCGTCCTTTGTTGTTTCCTTTGTTTGAACATGATTTTTTTTAATGGCAACTTTAGATTTAATATAATCCTATGTGTCTTTTACTTTTGCTTGCCATGCTTTTGGAGCCTTAAAAAAATCAACATTTAGACCAATGTCCTGAAGTGTTTCTTTATGTTTTCTTTTTTAAAATAATCTTTATATTTACTTCAGTTGTATGGGTGTTTTGCCTGCCTGTGTAGCTCTGTACCAGATCTGCAATGCCCACAGATGTCAGAAGAGGGCCTAAGATCCCCTGGAACTGGAGTTCCAGTCAGTTGTTAGCTGCCACACGGGTGCTGGTATCCAATCCAGGTCCTCTTACCGACCTGAGACTCTGGGACGGCTTATCTTTGCCCTGGATCCATTACCAAGCACTTGTAAGACAAGACTTCAATCCCAGGGGCGCACACGTATACACAGCCATCTGATTTTTCCACAAGGCAGCAAGAATACCCCCTGAGTAAAGTACCTTCTCTTCTATGAATGGTGCCAGGAAACTGAATACGTTTCCATGCTGGATAAACTAGAACCGTATCTTTTGCTGTATACAAAGGTCAACACAAAATGGATCAAAGACTTAGATATAAGCCATGAAACTATTGGAGAAAAGCTGGAAGGGACCCTGGAAAGATGGCTCAGTAGTTAAGAGCACTGTCTGAGAGTAAAGAAAGATTTTATTGATTCCCAGGTTGCGTGATTCTAAAAGATTGTGGTCTTCATCTTCAGGGTCCAGGGAAGCAATGTGGAGCTAAGAAGCACCTTTTCTTTTCTCTTCTTTTCTCTTTCTTTTTGATTTAACTTGGAGCTAAGTAAGTACGGATTTTTTTTTTTTTTTAACACTAGAAAACTGGTAACTAACTTGGGGGGGGGCATCTGTAGCTTCTCATTAGATTGCTGGATTCTAATAATAAGCTTTATGCTTAAAAAATATTCTCTTCACTTTGCAGATATCTCTGAAACTTTGTTAACTCAGCTCACTAGAGTAGCTGCTGTATTTCATTTGCATAGGTTTTACTCAGCACCTTTGCTTTAAAAAAAAAATTAAACTTGTTTGGTGCCCATTGCTCATGTTTCTCGTTCGTTGGTGTCTTTGCTAGGTTTTGGTATCTGGATTATCTGCTAACTTTCCAAAACGAATTGAGAAAGCCCTGGTGATTTACTTTTAATATTCCAACGTTTTAACAAATCGAGGATGCATCTAACTAGAGGTAGCTTGTGGATTTGGAGCTCTAGCCAAGCTGTCACATGTTCAGGAACGTACATTCACTGATCACATTAATCCACAGCAACTCAAAAACATCCTGAGGGATGGTTCCAGCCTGTTTATTGTGTACAGTAACTAAGTTTTTAAAAAGACTCTTTTAAGTTTCCTTCCTTTCCCAGAGCAGCAAGGGGAAACTGGATCCGCTGCCACGTAGGAGTCTCCATAGCGTCTCTTGGGACCCTCCGTGCTCAGGCGCGGGGCCTGGCAGTCGGAGCGGTCGTCTCTAGGTTTCTGGAGGAGGGGAGGGCAGAGGAATTCCTAAGCTCCAGTGTCCCGGCCGGTCGACGCCCCTCGGGCTGGGCCCGGCTCCTCCCCTCCGCCCCGCAGGGGGCGGACGCGGGCGGCGGGGGGCGGGCGCTGAGACCCGGGGCCAGCCGGGAGACCTTTCCACGTTTGCATCGGCGCGGCGCGCCCAGCCTTGCCCCTCGCCTCACTTTTTCAGGCCGCGCGATGGCATTCGGGGCCCGGGGCTGGCGGCGCTGGTCCCTGCTCCTGCTGCTGCTCTGGGTGACCGGGCAGGCGGCCCCGGTCTTGGGCCTGGCTGTGAGTTCGGAGCTTCAGATCCAGCGGAGCTTTGTGCCTGACGAGTGTCCGCGCACGGTGCGCAGCGGGGACTTCGTGCGCTATCACTATGTGGGGACTTTCCTCGATGGTCAGAAGTTCGACTCCAGGTAACCCGGGTCTCCTCACTCCCCAAGGACCTCCACCAGCCCTCCCCTGTCCCCTCCACTGCCCTCCCATGCCTCTGGAGGTGGGCTGAGCCTTCTGTCCCTGACCACAGCGGTAGGTGGGACCTTGAGATTGCGGACCCAACAATTTCTCCTTTTCTTTCTGCCCGGACAGCGGCACATGTTTTTCAGACTTGTAAAATGGCCACTCAGTGAGACCTCCTAGAATGGGTGATGCTTGCCTGCTCTCTTGGTGGTCCCTTTTGACTGGTCCCTGAGTTTCACCCCTGGATTGTCCAATCAACCTAGCCTTAGCACTGACCACTGGGAGCGGGAGGAGGTAGGTGTGTCCCATAATCACAGCCACTGTACTGGACTGTTGAGATGTTAGGCACCGGTCTGTTTTGTATATACATAAATATGCATGAGCTCATTTAAATCTTTGGGGAGTTACAAGAACCTTGTGTTCTTTAAAAAAAAAACCAACGAAGTAACCAAGACCAGTGAGGCTTGTGCAAATATTGAATTGAGGTGATGGGAATTCAAATGCTGTGCCTGTGTGTAACTCCTGTGCCCTCCCCTTTCCGGCTTTACAAAAAATGCGGGAGAGATGCCTGGAGCAGCCCAGTGCTTGCCCATGTAATTTGTCTTTAAGTCTTCAGCTCACTTCAGTCGCGGCTGCTATTACTAACCCTGGGCTGTGCCCTCATGGTGAACCAGCCATTGGGCATGGGACTGCTGAGCCTCTGCTATGTGCCTGAGTGGGCTTCTGTACAAACACAAGCAGCCACACTTGTCTTTTTTGAAATTCCAGGTAGTGAATCTGTAAAAGCATTTTAGTTTGTTGGTACTATGTGGCACGAAGCAAGTGCTTAGATACGGTCATCCTTAGTGTTAATTGTTTTTTGGGACACATAGCAAGATTGAACCCAGGACTGTACATTCTAGCCAGGCTCTCTATTGCTGAGACTAGGTCTATCCCCAGACCTAGTCATACCGTTGTTTCGTTGGTAGTTTTTATACCAACCCAACTTTATTGGGGTATTCCCACGCTATGCCGTTCTCCTAGAATGTATAGGGCTCCTGAGATGGCTGAGTGGTTAAGGCACTCGCTGACAAGCTTGATGACTTAAATTCAGTCCCTGGGACTTTCACAGTGAAAGGAGAAAATCGAATCCCACAAGTTGGCCTCTAACCTGCACATGAATGTCATGGCATTCCCCCTCCCCCCCAAATACATAATATGTAAAAAAAAAAAAAGAAAAAAAGAAAAACGCTGAAAACATAGATTATATGATATTAAGTTCTTTTGAACATACATTTTATTTCTCTCAGATGTATACTCAGGAGTAGAATTGTTGGATCAAATGGGATGTATGTGTGTTTGGGTTTTTGAGGTCCAGAATCTGAAAAGTAACTACCAGTTGTTTTCCATAATTCACTCACTTGTCATTCCCTCCGTCAATGTTTCTAGTTGTTCATGTTCTTTTTTAACATTTTTGTTGTCTTTTTAAAAACTATATTTTCCAGCTGTGGTGCACACCTTTAATCCCAGCATTTGAGAGGTAGAGGCAGGCAGGTTTCTGTGAGTTGGAGGCCAGCCTGGTCTACATAACATGTTTCAGGATAGCCTGAGCTGCATAGCAAGACTCTGCCTTACAAAACCAAACAGCCAACCAACCAACCAACCAACCAACCAACCAAACCAAAAGACAAAAAAACCAAAAACAACAAAAAACCCAAAAACATTTATATTTATTTAATTAGTTAGATTATGTGTGTGTGTGTGTGTGTGTGTGTTCGTGCAAGCTCGAATCTACACCTATACATGCATATGTATGCCACAGTGCAAGCAAAGGTGGAGGTCAGAGCTCAGTTTGCTGGTGTTGACTCTCTCCTTTTACTATGTGCATCCTGGGGATTGAACTCGGCGTGTAGGGCTTGCTGGCAATCTCTGTTCCTGGCTGCGCCGTATCGCTGACCCATCATTAAGGTTTTGATCTTCATTTCTGTGAGGCGGTTGAGCATCTATTCATCTGCTCATTGGTTATTTGTATGGCTTTCATTTGTTCCTTTCATTACAAAGTAAATTTTTGCTTGAACTGAGGGTAATTAATAATTCCCATTAGAACGAGTTCTACTAATAACTAATAGGACAGTGGGAGAGCAATGGTACAACCGTAGCATTTACACACTGTCTATCCTTACGAGTTCTAGTCTTACACACTCCTCTCTGAGACTGTCATTTAGTGCAGGCAAGTAATTACAAAATATGGATTTGGGCACAAGAAGAAGAGCACAGCCTGCTCTCTCTCACAAGAGGCCATACCTAGTTTTACCCTGTGCCTTCACATATTTTAATTATTTCCATCTCAGAAGAATTCACCTACCCTCAGAAGACAGCAAGGAAGATATCTCATTACAGAATAAGAAAGTAAGGCTGAGAATATCCAAATGAGTTGCCCAAGACACCTGAGAGTTGGGTGGTCATGTGGGATCTTCATGCAGGTGGCTTATGACCGTAATCTGTGTTCTGTAGTCTGCCGTAAAAATGGTGGAAGAAAGGCAAGAAGGAGTGGACTCACATAGAAGGCTTAACTCTATGTTATGTGTGTGCAAGAGGTGGGTGGTCAGGATGGGGTTCCTAGATTGCAGGGATAGGACCCAAGGGAGAGCCAAAAAGAGCTTCTAGGGAGAGCTGAGGGGCAGAATTTGGTCGGGGAGGTGGTATGGCTGGTAGAAGGGTGTGGAGGGGGTGCATGGTGTCGTCAGATCGGGGCCTGGTTGGTGTGGTGTCAGAGTGGGGCAGTGACAAGTGGGAAAAGTAAGAGGAGGCTGGAGGGAAAGATTTAAAAACATTGAATAGAGGGGTTGGGGATTTGGCTCAGTGGTAGAGCGCTTACCTAGGAAGTGGGGGGGGGGCATTGAATAGACTTTAAAAACTTTTCATTGACATAGAATTATGCATATTTATTGGAAACAATGTAACAGCCGGGAGGCTGCCAGCTTAGGTGAGACCTTGCTTTCTGGCTGTTGAGGTTTGAACCTTGTAAGGACAGTGGAAAGACCTTGAGCACTTTGAGTTCTGGCCTCAGGGATCAGATTTCCCCTTCAGAAGTGGCTGCCAACAGGAGACAGACTGCGAAGGGCAAGCCACAGAGGAGCTCTTTCATCGATTCCCTCTCAGGGCTCTGATCCTTTGGAATGTGTGGAATGTTAGGATATGAGGGTGAAAGTCTCTTTTTAATTTTAAAAAAGTTTTTTTAATATTATTTTTAATTATGTGTCTGTGTGAGGATGTGGGCACATGCATATCCACTCTTCCCTCAGAGGCCAGAGTTGTCAGATCCACGAGAGCTGGGGTTACAGGCAGTTGTGTGCTGCCTGACATACTGCTGGGAACCACTCCCATGCCTGCTTAAAGAGCAGTGTGAAATTTTCCACTAAGCCATCATCTCTCCAGCCCAAAACTTTGATGGCCTTGTACAAGGTGTGTGTAGAGAGGAAAAATCTAGGAGTTTGGACGTTAACTGCCTTGGTGGTTTTGCCAGAAGAAAATGGCAACTGTCAGGCTGATGAGATGGCTCAGTGGGTAGAGGTGTTTGCTGCCTCTCCTGATGACGTAATGCCCCCACCCCCAATAACTATCTGTAAGCAAGGGAAAGAAATTGAGAACTTGTGCTCTGAGTAGAGTCATAAGTAGCAAGAGAACCTTGTATCACAGGTTTTGGTTGTTGTTGTTGCTGTTATTGTTGTGTTTTGTTTTGTTTTCTTTTTCTATGTCTCTGTCGGACTCTTGAAGCCCATGGTCCTTTTCTGCTTATGGGCACTCACAGCTACAAAGATGATTAGGACCAGCAGCCCCTGACTGCTGTTTGGATGTGGCTTTGTTTAGCCACTGTGGGCCTGTTAATGTGTTCCTGTGTCCACTGTGGCAGAGGCAAGCCGACGGCGGCTTCCACCTGGTGGTGTTGTGGAGCCCCTGGCCTTCCTTCCCAGCGCCATCTTTGGAGTTCCAGTGCATTTCTAGGCATGAGAGGAAGGGAAACAACACTTTGGAGTGCTCTGATTTCCTTCTGGGACTAAACCATTTTCATTATCCTGGCAAATGTCCTCTCTCTGGTTCATTCGCAGCCTTCATGTCTGTGATACCCACTGCATGTAGGTAGGTCAACTTGTGCTGCTCTAAGCTTTCTAAAACTAAATGCACCCAAATCGCCCACAGAGATTGTTACACAGTTTCTGGTTTGCTAGCTCTAGGGGTTTGGGTCCAAGAAGCATTTGCCTTTAAGACAAGTCCCCTACTGGTCCAGCTGTCTAGAAGATAGGACTTTGAGAACCATTGCTCTCAAAGAACTAAAGATTTGATGAAGCTCAGTTCACTATGTTTCCATTTAGTCACCCACTGCTTATTCATGAAACAGACACTTACTGAGTAAGTACTCTTCCAGGTTCTGGAGAGGTGGTAGTGATTAAAACAGAATCCCTGACCTTATGAAGCGTACATTTCTACTGGAAAAAACACACATTCTCTAAGTTACGCAGCAAAATAGTAGTAGTTGAGAGCTATTGAGGCAGATACCACTGAGGGAGGCTGAGGAGGGGGATGGAGCACGGGGCTCAGACAGGTACGATTACCTTGGTCATCTGGGTAATAAATAACTTCTAGACTCCGTGCTAGACTCTCTGTGTCTCATATAAGTCACCTGGCATACAGAGACTGCCAAGCGAGGGGCAGACATCCATGCCTCTGCCAGTTCCAGTGAGAAGGGGTTTTCTGTCTGCTGGGGAAGGCTTTGTGGGGAAACCTGATGCTTGAGATAGATCCTGAGCATGGACTGGATTTTATTTCTTCAATGTAGAGTGTGTGCTTAAGAGAGAAAGAGGTGTGTGTAAAGCTTAGGCATGAACAGTATCATGATCAAGAAACAGAAAAAAGAAAAAAAAGTCCTTGATAGTTGGATCAGGAGACAGGAGCCCTAGACCTGCTCAGGTGTGGAGGAACTGTTCCATAGAAGTCCTGGTAGCTATTAGAGGTTTTTGTGTAGAGAAGTAGTATCCAGGAGGTCTTCCGTGGATAGATTATGAATAAGGGACCCTTACAATTAGTCTCATTGCAAGATTATTTTGCATAATTATTCAATTAAGTTTCTAATGTTGGGCTGTAGCAGAATAGACACAGAGAAAAGCCATGCCCTTGTCACAAACCAATTCCAGCTGACTAGAGCAGAGTGCAGAAAGAATTTGTTGGAATTGTCCCTGCTGCTGTAAGAAATTCCAGAAACATGAGTTGATGACCCAAGGGACTGACTGCATAGGAGGTTTTCACAAAAGAAAGCCAGTTCTCCATATGGTACCCAAGATTAGCCAGACCCTATCTCAAGTCCGGATTCCTGGGAGAGAATTTGGTTGGTTGCATTTGGGTGAGGTGCCTCTTGTATGGGCATTCAGCTATAAATCTGTTTAAGTTGGGACCCAGGTTCATTGCTTCAGTAGGCCTGGTCCTCTGAGAAGAGCCACTGAGCTGGGTAGCATCTGGGTGGACTGGGAGAAACGATTAGCAGCTAGTCTGAGCGCGCTCACACAGGCGGGCAGCATTTAAAGTGTGAGTGTACTATGTGAGTGTGCTGCTGGTGAGGTATGAGCCCTAGGGCGGCATCTGAGTCAGGGGAAAGTACTCTTCCTATGAAGGTCCCTCGAGGCCACTGGCGGGTTGATGAGCCGCCCCACCCTGGGATGATATATTGGCAGGGCTTTGATTCTGTGGGGCAGTGCAGGTTACTATGCATGCATATGAATGGCTAGATTTGGATGTGTTTTTCTGACCAAACCGTTGTTAAGAATTATCTATGGGAACACAACTTTTTAATTTGTGCAACAAATTTTTAATTTGGGACAGCTCG
The DNA here is from genome assembly GCF_011064425.1 of Rattus rattus. Taxonomy (NCBI): domain Eukaryota; kingdom Metazoa; phylum Chordata; class Mammalia; order Rodentia; family Muridae; genus Rattus; species Rattus rattus. Next base: position 84,182,168 of record NC_046159.1, on the reverse strand, counting down.
ACTCTGCTTTGAAGCGTTTCCTTAGTATTTTAATGTGCTGGAGGTCATCCCGTGTCCTGCCTGCTTGTTCGTCCTTCTCTTCCTTCATTGCAACCTTCTTTCATTTTTCCATCTGGGCAGTAGACAGGTAGCTTGCCAGATCATTTACTGGTGCCTTTGTCCTGCCAGGTCCCATTCGCTGCTGGTCGACGTGGCTACTTGGGAGAAATACGCTTGCACAATGCATCTGGAGGCCTAGCCACCTCTGGGAGTGTGTATGGTGCAGAGAGTGGGAGGTCGGGAAGTCAGACCTTGCCTGCCTCTTTGGGTCTGCAGCTGGATCTGTTCTCAGTGGAGGGATGTCTCCAGGGCATGGGACAGTCACCCTGCAAGGAGAGTTTTAGTGCACTAAGGGCGGCTATGTCAGGGCCACAATTGCTATGTGAAGCAGCTCCCAGGTGAGGCAGTATTGGATATTCTTTTTTTGTGTTGTTTTGAGATGGGGTTGGGAGGATTCTCTGTGCCATCCCAGCTGGACTCAAACTGGACCTCTTCCTGTCCCAGTCTCTAAAATGTGGGCATTGCAGGTGTTTGTCACCATGCTTGGACTGTTTATTTTTGAGATAGGGCTCTCCCAGTGTCACCCATGATTGCCTCAAGTTCATGGGTTCTAGAGATCTTCCTGCCTCAGCCGCTGGAGTGGGTGGGGCTGCTGTACCAGCCTGGGTAGTCTCTATCATGTTCAAAAACATTGTCGTCAGCTTTTAATGGTTTAAACAGAATCTTAAACTAGAATTTAAAGTAAACTCTTTCTCCTAGTTGATGTGTACAATAGAACTAAGAGGTGAATTGTCTGCGTGCTCTGGGATGGCCATTTCTCTTTTGTCTCTGGATCTGAAATAAGAATGATTTCAGCAAAGAATGGTATAAACACAAGCCATTTAATTTTAGTTCTAAAAAACATTTATTTTTAACATTTATTTATGTGAATTGTGCACCACGTGCTTGTAGGAACCTTTAGAGTTCAGCAGAGTGCATTGGGTCCCCTGGAACTAGAGTTACGAAGTATCACGTGGGTAGGGGGAACCAAAACCAAAGCTTCCTCTCTGCTGGAGTAGCAAATGCTCTTAACCACTGAGCCATCTTCTCTCCAGCCCCATGAATTTATGTAAAAAATTAACACAATACATAATACAGGCTGGAGGTGTAGCTCAATGGTAGCAATGTAAAGCAGTCTTTTTTTTCTTCCAGAGGACCCAGGTTCTATTTCCAGAACCCACATGCTGCCTTACAGTGGTCTGTGATTCCATGGGATCTCATGCCCTCCTCTTCTGGCATTCGTAGACACCAGGCACACATGTGGCACACATATACATGCTGCAGAACACTCATACATATTGTACTGACTGGTTTTGGACTGGTTTTGGGTGTCAAGCTGGAGTTATCACAGAAAAGGAGCCTCCCTTGAGGAAATGCCTCCACGAGATCCAGCTATAAGGCATTTTCTCAATTAGTGATAGATGAGGAAGGACCCAGCCCATTGTGGGTGGTGCCATTCCTGGGCTGGTAGTCCTGGGTTCTCTAAGAAAGCAAGCTGAGCAAGCCAGTGGAAGTGAGCAAGTAAGCAGCACCCTCCAGGGCCTCTGCATCAGCTCCTGCCTCCAGATTTCTACCCTGTGTGAGTTCCTGTCCTGGCTCCCTTTAGTGATGAACAGCAATGTAGAAGCGCAAGCTGAATAAACCCTTTCCTCTCTAACTTGCTGCTGCTTCCTCCTCCTCCTCCTCCTCCTCCTCCTCCTCCTCCTCCTCCTCCTCCTCCTCCTCCTCCTCCTCCTCCTTCTTCTTCAGATTTATTTATTTAGTGTATATAAGTACACTGTAGCTGTCTTAGACACACCAGAAGAGGGCACTAGATCTCATTATAGATGGTTGTGAGCCACCAATTGGTTGCTGGGATTTGAACTCAGGACCTCTGGAAGAGCAGTCAGTGCTCTTAACTGCTGAGCCATCTCTCCAGCCCCCCCTAACTTGCTTCTTGATCATGATGTTTGGGCAGGAATAGAAACCCTGACTAAGACACATATTAAAAACATTTTAAAAGAATGTGAAGCCATGGATTTAATTCCACGTATAATGAATAAATAATAGTGATATCTATCTTTCTTTCTTTCTATCTTTCTTTCTTTCTTTCTTTCTTTCTTTCTTTCTTTCTTTCTTTCTTTCTTTCTTTCTTTCTTGGTTAGGCAATTTTATAACTTAAAATTCCAGCTGCCCAGCTTCTAAGATCTGAGCAGGGACACCTGGACAGGTGTGTTCTCTTGTTGCACAGTGGACTTCCTTCTGTCTTGCTCCAGCCTTTCCAGGTTCTAGGAGGCCAGCCTGATGGGTCTTTGGCCACATCCTATCTTATAGACTCTTGGATCTGTGACTTTTCAGTAAGATCCACTCTGTTCTCCTATTAGCTTTCAATTCTCCCAAGTTTTATTGCCATCCATGGGCTGTTTTGACCATCTTTACTGTCCCCTTAATCCTTTTGAAGGGGAGGTATATGTGACTTTATGGCTTCCTTTTACTACTTGTTCTTCGGTTATTTATTTTTAAAGAATTAGTTGTTTCTAAAGATTACATGTATGCGTTTGGGCTTGTACTTGCAGGTACACAGGAGGCCAGGTGTCAGATTCCCTGGAACTGGAATCACAGATGATTGTGAGTCACCCAGCTGGGTCCTCTGCAGCAGCAGGATGAGCTCTTAACCACTGAGCCATCTCTCCATCCCTCATTTATTTATTTTTATTACCTTTGCTAGAGGTATGGTCTTGCTCTGTAGCCCGGGACGGCTTCAGTCTTCTCACTTCAGTTTTTCCACTGCTTGGATTCAGGCGTGCAGCGGCCCACAGACTTGGCATGTGTTCCTTCAAATGTTCTCTCTTGCTGTAACCTGGCCTAATCCCGTATTCAGAGGTACAGCCTATTACTGACACTATAGGAATAGAGATACTAAGTGCTTATTTATGTTAAGTAATATGTTAGAAAATAATGTATGCTTCTGTGTAGACAATTTCCTGAGTCGAGTATGATGGGTTTTACTTATTTTCAGTAATAGTGCCATGGCTGAATCTACCTTTTTGTTGTTGTTTGTTTTTTTCTCTTTTTTGAGTCAGGGTCTCAAATTTGCTGACTTTGACTTCTGATACTTGTGTCTCCACCTGCTGAATATTGGGATCACAGGCATGAATCATCAAGTGATTCTTGTGATGTTGGGGATGGAGTCCAGGGCTTCCTGTAGCTAGGCAAGCACTCCACTGCTGAGTTACATCCCCAGCCCTAGGTAGACAGCTCCAGCCCCAACTTTCTTAAGTGCTAACTTCATTTTGTAGCATAATAAAGTCACTTCCTTCTTAGCTCTGCTGCTACACTGTCCCCAGTGCTGTTCTGTATCTGCACACATCTGTGCACATAGTCCCTGTGCTGTTCTGTATCTGCACACATCTGTGCACATAGCCCATTTGCTATTGTTCTTTCAAAAACAAAATTTACCAATGTAACCATTTAAACATTTATGTAGTAGTAGTGTGAATTACATGCATATTGGTATGCAGTGGATCTCTAGGGTTTCTTGTTTCTTAAAAGCTCTTACTCTAGATGCACTAAGTTCCTCCCCATTTTCCCTGCACCACAGTTTCCTGATAATCACACTTTACTTTTGTTTCTATGAGTTTAAATTGTTTTTATGTTTTATTTTTGAGACAGGGTCTCACAATATAGCTCAGGCAGCCCTGGAGTTCAAGCTTGGTGTCTTCCTGCCTTAGCTGGTCAGGTACTGGGATTATAGTGTCTTGTGCCACCATGTCTATTTCATATACTTTGTGGAACCATAACATAGTGTTTATCTTTCTTGGCTAGTTCATTTCACTTAATGAAGTATCCTCAAGATACAGAGGTAGTGCATAGCGTATTATTATTCTTTTACTTTATTTTCTCCATTTTGCGTAGTTTCTCCCCTTTGTCACAGATGGATATTTTGTTCGTTTCTGTTTCTTGGCTGCTACGGATCGTGCTGTAGTGAACATGTTTATGCAGATATCTCTGCCAGCATCTGTTTTTAATTCTTTTGGATAAATGGGATTCTTGGGGCTTCGTGCACTTTTGAGTTAATTTTTTAAAAATGGATTCTCTTTTCTGTAGTAGTCGGATTGCTTTCCATTCCTACTAATGGTGCACAAGGTTCGCCTTTCCCCACCTGAGTCTGTGGGAGAGACGTTTCAGGGTCAAACCTCAGAGAGGTTTGCATATCTTTGCTGCTGTTCTGCAGGTTGTCTTTCCATCCTGTCTATTATTTCCTGCACTGCGAGGACTTTTTAAGTCTGACTAGTTGGCTAGTTTTGCCTTAGCAAGCCTGTGCCTTCGTTGCTATCCAAGAAATCATTGTAAAATCAATGCTGAGAGGCCTTCCCTGTGCTTTCTGAGATGGAGTTTAAGGATGAAGCCTAAGCTGGCCTCTGACTCCTTGATCTTCCTGCTTCCACATCCCCATCGCCGGGATAATATGTGAGAACTGCCATGCCTGGTTCCAGGTTTAATTTTTAGGGGTTTTGTAGCTTTGGGTCTTAAGTTTATTTATGTCTTTAATGGGATTTGCATTTAATGGCAAAGACACAACTTTGTTCTTTGGTATTTAGATAGCTGTAGTTTCTGACACAGCTTTTTGAAGCCTAGAATCTCACCACCTCGTGATCTTCTCCACCATCCCTTGATCGTGTATGAAAGGATTTACTCCAGACTCTTTGTTCAGTTTCATTAGTTTCTGTAATTAAATGTGGGGCACACTGTTCTCATCACTGTAGTCTTCTACAGTTCAAGATCAGGAACTAGAGGGTTCCTGCTCTTCTCTCCTAGGATTATTGTGGCTATTTGAATTGTTGACATTTCCAGATGAATTTTAGGATCTTTTTCTCCTGCTGCAAGATGCCAGTGGGAATTTGGTAGGAATTGCCTTGGCTCTGTAGGTTGCTTGGGTCCTGCAAGTGTTGAGTCTTCCAATCCATGAACACAGGTAGGGTGTCTTTATTGTCATCCTCTTTAATTTATTTTTTGCTTAAAGTTATTTTAATATTTTTTACCATGTGCGCATATGTGCATGAGTGTGCAGTGCACACATGCATGTATGGAAGTCAGAGGATAACCTGCAAGAGTTGGCTCTCTCCTTCTACCATGCGGATACTGGGGATCAAACTCGGGTCCTCAGTCTAGGTTTTAAAATCCTCAGGTCCGTACCAGGGAGGCTACCTCGTCAGATCACTTCCATTTCTTTCAGCAATATTCCTCTAATTTTCAGTGTGTGATTCTTTTGTGTCTTTGTTTAATTCCTGGCAAACATTTATTTTTGCCTTTGTAGATAGGATTGTTTATTAACTTATTATTTACTGGTAGAAGGGAAACACAGCTAATTTTTGCTTCTTGACTGTATCATGTAACACCACCAAAGTCGTTTATTAGTTCAGAGAGAGCAAGCGAGTGAGCAAGCTCTTTAGGGGTTTTTACAGTTTCTCGTGTGAGCACAGGAACACTGACCGTTCTTCTCCGTAGTGTGGATACTTCTACTTCTTTGTCTTGCTGAATTTGCCTTGCCAGTTTTTCCAGGACTTTGCTGAAGGGAAGAAGGAACGAGGGCATTGTTAGTTTATTTCTGATCACCGGGAGAACGCATAGGGTTTTTTCACCATTGAGTATAATGTCAGCTGTGCACAGTCCCTTCGTTAAGCCTTCCTGGAACCGCCTGGTTGGGCGAGCCATCTGTTTCCTGTAGGACCCCAATTGGGACATCTATAAAAGGTGTGAATGAGCTGGACAGTGGGACAGGCGGCATAACTTCTTATTCCAGCATTTGCAGAAGCGATTTTCGCGATCAGTTCTGGGCTTGATGCGTCACACGAGTTGCCAGTTGCCATGGTCAGCATTAAATCTATCTAGGCAGTTTTTCCAAATAGTCAGCCCTTTAAGCAACAGACAGCACTTAGAGCCTGAGTGCGTATAACACATTTCTGCATCATTATTCCTAGTGCTATGCAATCATCAAAGGAAGGGATTAACATTACGAGGCTGATCGTCAAAGGAATTAATAACACTGTGAGTCTCCAGAGCTTCCAGAGCCTGTGCCAGGAGGCGAGACTTAGATAGGCATGGATTCTAACATCTTTGTTTTTTTCCCACTTGGCTAACTTTTTGAGCTTGGAAAAAAAAAATTAACTTCCAGGGAGCCTGAATGTCTAAGCATTACACAACACAACCTGTGTTGTGTGAGAATTATGAGGATTCAAGGATTAGAAGGATCCAAGCTCTTTGTGAAGAGGTCACTTTGCTTCTGGGCCTAACACATAAGAAATGCTTGGTAAATAGTAGAAAAGGGCCAAGGATAAATGGGGAAAATGTGCACAGGGGCTGTATCTGTGGACAGAGAAGGAAGGTTAATATGGGGAAGAGTGAAGAAGCAGAGATAAATAACACCAAGGGTGTTTGAAAGAGCCATAGAGCAACATGTTACTATATGAGCTTCCTTAAAAATATATAATACTTGTGTGTGTGTGTGTGTGTGTGTGTGTGTGTGTACTTCCCGCAAGAGTCTATGCATTCATTGAACACGAATCCCAGTGCCAGAGTGGGAAACCTCCAATATGCTGTAGGTCAGAGGAATGCACGGTACTTCTAAACCAATATGGGCTACTGCCATTTTCTTTGGTTTCTTTCCAGAATTTGAAGGTATTCTTGGTTGCTGAAGACACTGCCTATGTCAGGACACAGTGGAGTGGAGCTGCATTGACCTAGAAGGAGGGTGTTGTGCAATCTGCCACGGGAGGGAAGCAGTCAGTAGCGCTAACCAGTTGTAAAGCTTACAAACAACAACGATGACCAGCCTGAGAAGATATTTCTAGTGGCGCATTACTGACACTTTTTACCTTGGGGGTGACTAAGAGCTGTCTAGTTGGACTTCAGGCTTGCGCGACAGGAGGGAATCTTGCATGGTAATGTAAAGCTAGCCAATTACTTAAGGCTGGAGAGCTCATAGATGTGAGAGAAGAGCCTACTACCACCATTTTCCTAAACCGATATAATTTCTAATTGCACTCTAAACAGTTACCTTTATACTCACAGTTGTAGATCTCACACCTTATCATAAAAGCCTCCCCTCCCCAACAGACGGAGACTATTACAGAGATCCACAACTAGCCACAGTGCAGAGAGTGACTGTGGGTGCCAACCCTGACTGCTCCATCTGCAAGATGACCTAGGATGCCTGCTGTCAAATAGTGCCTTTTAGGGAAACACACCTGTAAAGTATCAGCAATATGGTTGCCTGATCAAATCTAGTGTAATGACAATACCAGCGGATATGCCAGTGTTGGTGCGGGGAGATGTCACATGGTTTCACCCCTAGATGAAGGAGTTATACATGGTCAATGCCTGTTAAGAGATTCAGTTTCTTCCAATCCTAAGTGGTCAGCCTTGGAAACATGTTTATATAAGAAATTCTAAGTGTATAAACACAGAGAGAGAGGGGAGAGGAAGGGAAGGGAAGGGGAGGTTGAGGGGAGGGGGGGAGGGAGGGAGGGAGAGAGAGAGAGAGAGAGAGAGAGAGAGAGAGAGAGAGAGAGAGAGAGAGAGAGAAACAAACACATTTGTACAGAAGTATTAGGGTAAGGCACAGTCATCTCAGGACAGACAGAGAATTTAGACCTCTGTCTCAAGACGGAGGAATAGTGGCAGATACCAAGAAAATGACATGAGTCAGAGTCTCAATGATGGAGAACTTGGCTTGATCCCAGAAGATAAAAGTGGTAGGTGGAAAGTTCTCAGTGCTGCATTTGCAGAGAAAGAATCATGAGCTACAGAAAGAACAAACAGCTCCCATCAAGGTGATCTAAAGGGGCCCTAGAGGTGAGCGGTCACCCAGGAACTCTGGGTTGCCCTTTTTGAAGGCTCCCTAGCCCTCTCCCTTCTCACCCCGTCTCCTTCTCCCTGACTGGTCTGGCTGGGTCCCTCACCTGAGTAGGTTTCCTTTGCTGGCCCTCAAGCTCCTTGGAGCAAGAAGCAGCCCCCTTTAAAGTGTCCCACACCCAGTTTGCACATCAGCTTTAGTTCCCCTGGCTCTCCCTCAATATGTATAACACATAACAATAATGATCAAATAAGGGAGCATGGATTTGGGAGACAGGGTATGGGAGGGGCTTGAGGGGGGAGGGAAGGCGTAGGAGAGATGTAGATACAGTGCTTATGTATGGAATTCTCAAAATAGAATAGAGTCAAAATAGAATAGAAACGGCTTTGTGTTAAGAGCACAGCTGCCCTTCTAGATGACCCAGGTTTGATTCCCAGTACCTACGTAGTGGCTTACAACTGTCCATAACTCCAGTTCCAGGTGAGCTGAAGTGGGCACCAGGCATGAATGTGGTGTATAGACATACGTGCAGGCAAAGCACTCATACATGTAAAATAAGTTTAAAAAATTAAATAAAAACAAGTAAATAAAATAAAAGTCCAGGGGGTGGTGGGGAAAAAAAAAGTCCAGAAACACTTTCAGTTTAATTTGCAATTTCTTTATGCTTAATGTCGTTTTCAGAGGAATTATTTGTGGTCTGTTAGCTGAGCCTAAAATATTCCTCTATTGCCAAACCAATTCTTTGAATATTTAATTTCAGTTTAATGGACTTTTTAATAGGAATCGATGCTAAATGTGTAAGCTTCTTAGAAAATGAATTAGTACTATTAAAGCAGGATGTGTGTGCACTTAAAAAATTGTATTAAGCTTGGGAACTGTTTTCACGTTCTGCAGATGAGGAATGTATTTCTAAAGCCACTTCCTGTTTGGGTTCTGATGCTGCTCCAACATGGGCTGGTCCTCTGGAATCTTGAAAGCCTTGCAGATAGTTTCATTATCTCAATCCCAAGGATGGCTCTGAGGGTGGTACTGTGATATGGCCATGCTCAAGCAAAACTCAGGAGCCGGCAGAACAGGAGGTGGCATTTGCCCAGAGGGGAGGTTTAAGCTTGATGTGTGCAGAAGGTGCACATGCTTCCTGGTGCTCCAGTGTAGCCTGGGCTGGAAATCCTGTTCTGTTACTGACCTTGAATTAAAATGGGGTATGAGACTAGGAGGAGCTGGACAGGGGGCAGTTCTGAGGAAGCTGACTCCTTTGCTTGGCCAAATTGTTCTTTAGGAAGAAAATGAGGAAAAGGCAGATATTTCAAAACAAAGGATGACACAGACTCATGAATGCTAGCAGTTATTAACTCTCTCCCTCCCTCTTTCCCCTGCCACTCTCAGGTTTTTTAAAAATGGATCTTTCCATACATAGTATCTTTATCTATAGTTGTGTAAATGAAAAATGGTATCATTTAACATTGTAGCTGTGTTACCTGTAGTATTTGTGTGTGTGTGTGTGTGTGTGTGTGTGTGTGTCTGCCAGTTCATCTGTGTGTGTGTGGCATGTATGCTTGCCACAACACACATAAAGAGGTCACGGGGTGTCCTGTGGTAGTTGGTCCTCTCTACCCGCCATGTGAGCCCCAGGGACCCAGGTTCTCAGGCTTGGCAGCAGCGCCTTCACCAGCTGAGCCATCCCACTGGCCTACCCCTCGCTCGCTGAGAGCATCCTTCAATATGGATGGGAATCTGTAACATGGCACCGAAAGCTGACTGTACATCTGACTAAAACAAAGCCAGAGGCCATCCCCTTGATATGTTTCCATTGCTTCTTATTATAAACCAAGATCTGCAGCAAGCTTTCTTTTGCTTATTCTTCTACGTTTTGCACTCATTTCTCCTTCCCCAACCTGATTCTTTTCTTCAGTCTGCAGGGCTGGGAATTAAATCCAGAGCCTTGCAATGCTAGATTCCACCACGGAGCAGAATCCCCGGACCTCTTTCCCTTTAAATTTCAAGGCACTCTCACAGGTTGCCCAGACTACCTTTGAACTTGTGATCCCTTCCCCTCGACTTCCTTTATAGCTGATACTACACATGGGCTATCAGGCCGAGATGTGAGGTCACTTTTCCACATACAGTGTTTGAAAATATGGGTTTCTCTGCCAGTTTAAGATATATATATCTCAAAGAGCTTAACCAATACATCTCCTGGAAGATAAAGCTTTGTTACCGAATTTATTGTTGAAGAACAAGCGTGTAAGTCCCAGCCATGATTTGTTATTTATGGCCTGACGTGTCAGCATTTAATCGTGCTCAGGCCCTCTCTATTGCGTGTGCCTCCGTGTGCTTAGGAAATAAGAGGACAATTTCCAGACTTTCTGCTTCCTCTGTGGGTTCAGGAGGATCAAACTCAGGGTGTCAGGCTTGTGTGGCAAGCATTTTTTGGTTTTTTTATTGGTTCTTTGTTAATTTCACATCATGCACCCCAATTCCACTCACCTACCCCATACACTCTCTCCACCCTTGCAACCTTATCCTCAATAACAGGAAAAAAAATCTGGAACCTCATTAGGATTCCTCTTGGATATGGATGTCCTGTTGTTGTCCTGTGCCATGGAGATCCTATAGTTTTGGTTCTGTAGGACCAGTCCTTTTATGCACTCCAGCAGTTCATCCATGGGGGTTGGGAGATGTTAGGGAGAACTAATTCAAAGCCCTGGATCTGGGCCTGAGCTGTTCAGCCCAGTGGCAAGCAATTTTAAGTGGATTTGTTGGCAGTATTCAAGTTAATATAAAAACTTCAGCCCTGCAGGTACTGTCCAGTAATGACAAATCCTGGGTCAGTAACTCCTTGCCAGGCCTTTTTCTTTGCTGCTGTGACCGTCACGAAACTGTTTTCACTATGGCAATAACTATGCTTTTATTTCTCTCTCTCTCTTCCTTCTGGACCGCCAGCTATGACAGGGACTCTACGTTCAATGTGTTTGTGGGAAAAGGCCAGCTGATCGCAGGGATGGACCAAGCTCTTGTTGGGATGTGTGTAAACGAGAGGCGTTTTGTGACGATTCCCCCAAACCTCGCCTATGGAAGTGAAGGAGTTTGTAAGTCTTCGTTCTGTTATTTATAGACACATTCGCGGGCCCTTCAGCCAACCTGACTGGAGAATTTGGAATCTTTAATAGGAGAAAAAGAAAGGCCCAACACTCCTAGCTAGCAGTTCTAGTATAGGTTTATCTCTTAGAGAGGGAAGAAAGTGCTGACACAGAAGAAGCTAATGCACTCTTGAGAAGAGTTTTTCTCTCTCTTTAACTTTATTTGGAGGAAGAATCAGCCCTTTGGAATTGTGCATCTGTGATGGATTTGAATTCTTTTGGCTTCTGTTCTCATGGCGGTAGTCAATTGACTTCTTCCTTGTGGGATGTGAACAAATGTTTATTTAACCCGCTTAGGTCATTGATAGTAGACCAAAGATCCCACCGAAGCCCAGCCTGGTGAACTAGGGAGTTCACTGGAGTAACTTACAGGAGCTTGGCTGAGGGGTTACTTCCGGGCAGCAGCTGGATCACTTGAAAAAAAACCATTGTAGAAGGGGTGGGGTCAGATAAAAGCTGCGTCTCCGAAGCTCCCTGTTCGACTTGGAGGCAGCTCCTTAGCACACAGTTCCTCTCCCTAACCACTGCTTAAATTTTACAACTTTGGGGAGAAACCTAGTATATCTTTTTCTGTTAGCTTCTCCAGTCTGCTATACCCACTTCCTCCCTCCTGGGGGGAGCCGTTCAACAGGGAGAAAATAGCTATTCAACAGCTACTTTCTAGGGAATCTCGGAGTCGCCAGAAGATGGCAGTCTCTCAGTGTGAATGCACTTCAATTTCCAGCTGGTGTGATCCCTCCAAACTCAGTTCTTCATTTTGATGTACTCTTGGTGGACATTTGGAATTCTGAAGACCAGGTTCAGATTCAGACGTATTTCAAGCCCCCCAGTTGCCCTCGGACTATCCAAGTATCTGATTTTGTGAGGTACCACTACAATGGAACATTCTTGGATGGGACGCTGTTTGATTCCAGGTAAGTGCCACGGTTGATGCCAGTGTGTGGAATTCCCTTGGTTCCTTCTGTCCTGTCTTCTTTATGTGATCACTAGGAAACCAGAAAATGTATTCTACCAAACTATACTTTGTACCAAATCCTTCCTCATATAATCGTGGTTAGTGTTAGATACCCTGTGGTGCCAGGGTCAAACTAAAACACCTTAGAAAAAAATTAAAGATTTCATTTAAATGATTAAATGATTAAACCATGGTTGGAGATCTCCTGTGAAGTGAAGGGACATGTTTCCAGGGAAGCTCATGGGTGTTGGAGTCATTTATGTGGTTTGTCTATGGGAAGGGAAGAGGAGAACTATAGAGAGGCCTGAGGCTAGGAGAAAAACTAGGGAACGCTCTGAGATTTTCTGTAATGGCAGAGTGCTCAGTGAGCGAGAGAGCTGTTGGCTGCTGGTATCAATAGGAGGTCTCATTTCTTCCTAACCCGAAGGGAGCAAAAATGGGACACATGCCTGCTCTGAGGGATGACTGTGGGCTTTGTGTTCACCTGAGATTTGGGAGACGAAAACCCCAAGGGGTGAGTTAGGAATGGTATGCAGCTTGCTTCCTTCCTCTTTGATGTTTTTCAGCCACAATCGCATGAAAACCTATGACACCTATGTGGGGATTGGATGGCTGATTCCTGGAATGGACAAAGGGCTGCTGGGCATGTGTGTCGGGGAGAAGCGCATCATCACCATCCCCCCTTTTCTGGCCTATGGGGAGGAGGGAGATGGTAAGTCCGTCTTCCTCAGAGCTTTATCTTTATACGTTTACTTTCATTGATGAGAGTATGTGTGTGTGCCTGCATTTCTGTACATGACCACATGATGCACTGGGCATAGAGGCCAGGAGCGGGCTTCAGATCCCCTGGAGTTGGAGCGTCCGGCTGTTGAGAGCTGCTGTATGCGGGTGCTGGGAACCCTACCTGAGTCTCCTGCCAGAGCAGCTAGTGCTCTTAACTCCTGGGCCATCTCTGAGCCACGTTTCTAGCCTCATTGTCCTTACTTCTGTCTGTAGCGATCATTTCATCTGTGTCCACTGAAACATACCCTGCCTTTTGCTCTAGGCCAACACTACAACTATGGTAGCCACTGGCTACCAGCTGTGGCTGTTTACATTGAAGCAAAAATGAATTAATATTAAAGATTAAAGTTCAATCCTGGTCACAGCCTCCCGTCTCTGGTGTGCGTGAGCCACACACCACTAAGGGCTCTGAGCTACTCCACAAATACCTTTTGTTTCCGTCATTACAGAGAGGTCTGTTGGACAGCGCTAGTCAGGGCGATCTTCTCTCTAGAACTTGCATTTGCTCATGGACATTGGTGTTCATGGTAAGCGTGGTATTCCTCCCTGCTTTGCCAGCTGCAGCCCTGGGCACCAAGTTCTCTCACTTTCTTATTTGTAAGCAAGATTTGACGTAGACAGTTTAAGAAGCTGTAGACGTCAAAGTAAAGGTTTAGTCACTGATGTCTGAATTGACATATTCCCCGGCTTTTCCCCTTTGTTGACTTAATGACTGTGTGTGTGTGTGTTCTACTTGGACAAACTCAGAGCATACCATTGGCTGTGACTATTGTGGAGTTGGCGGAGTTCTTGCCTTGCATTCATGAAGCCCCAGGTTTGACCCCCAGCACATGGGGGTGCATGCTTCTAATTTCAGTATCTGGGAGGTCAGAGCAGGAGGATTAGGAGTTCAAGATCATCTTCAGCTACATAGTAAGTTGAAGCCCAGCTGGGACATGTAAGACCCTGTCTCGAAAGCAAAATAAAATAAAATAGTGTCCTATGAAGAGAAGTAGAGTGTTAACTGATAATTAATGCTTATTATTTATTCAAATTAAATTTCCCACATCACACATTTTTCACACATACTGACAATCGGATATAGCAGAGACCTTTAGGCGTGTAAGTCATAGGCATACATGGAGTAAAGAATAGAAACTAGAGCAGGGTGTGGTGGCATCCACCTGTCATAGCAGTTGACAGACTGAGCCTTAGGATCACGAGTTCAAGGCCAGCCTGGTAATAAGAACCTATTTTAAAGAATCACAATAAAAAAGGATACAAGTGAAAACATGGCGCTCTTGAGGAAGTCAAATGGTACTCTAATTCACAATAATCAATGTACTGTTTTCCACACTGTTTTCTGCCTTTGTGGTGTGTAGGGCAAAGGAGAGGTGAGGCCGAGGGGATGAGCCTTTCCATATTTTCTATTCCCGGGGTTGAGATAGGCAAACAGCTCTTAATGCTTGTACTTCTCTGTTGCTGCACTGTGACCAGCAGCAATGGATTGAAGGAAGGGTTTATTCACAGATCCAGGGAATAAGAAGTCATCATGGCAGTAAGCAGCAGGGATGGCACCATGAGTGAGGCGAGAGCGTACCTCTTCAAATGCATTTACAAAACACACAGAGGCAACTAGAGGTGTGAGGCCTTTAATCTCCAAGTCAGCCCCCGGGGACAGACTACTCCAGCAAAGTCAGGCTTTACTGCCTAGACCTCCTGAACAGTGTTACCAGCTCGGGAGTGTCACCAACTTGGGAGGCTGTTTTCAAATGTCCGAGACTATGGGGACCTTTCTCATCCAAACCTCCATAATGGGCTATTTTTACTTGTCGGTACTTGTGATCTAACTTAGGGCTTTGTGCATGCAAAATGTGCTATCGTGCTGACGACAAACCCAGTCCTGCATACTGTGTCTTCACAGTCAGCTAGCTGATGGCGTACCCTACTAAAAAGAAATAATTTGAAAATTACCACAAACGTGTCTTAACTTCTTGTCTCTGGAAGATATAAATTGTTCATTTTTTAATTTTTTTATCCCATGGATTTATTTATTTATTCACGTTATATTCTGATTGCAGTCCCCCCTTCCTCCCAGTCCTCCCCTCACATGGCCCTTGCCCCGTCCCCTCTGTTTTCCATCACCTGTGAGAAGAAGGATGTCTCTTCCAGGGAACCAACCCACCCTGGCACCTCAAGTCACTACAGGACTAGGTACCTCCTCTCCTGTTGAGGCAACACAAGGCAGACAGTCAGGAGGGGAGGATCCACAGTCAGGCAGTAGAGTCAGGGTACACGCCCACTCCAGTTGCTGGGGTACGTCACACATTTGCTACATTAGTGCAGGGGGTAGGGGAGCAATGAGGCCCAGCCCTTATATAATTTTTGGTTGGTGGTTCAGTCTCAGTCCAGGTTGGTTGACTCTGTTGGTCTTCCTGTGGAGTCCTTGTCCTCTTTGGGTCCCTCAATCCTTTCTCTGGCCATAAGATATTCTTGATTGTCTCATTTTTGGCCAATGGGAGTGCATTCACTTCAGCTCCTAAGTCTTGCTTTGTAGCCAAAGCTGGCTTTGAACTGCTGATCCTCCTGACTCAGCTTCCCAAGTGCTGACAAAATATTTTGGATACCATGTAAATAACAAAATAAGATTCAAAGAATCATTTCTTTAAAGTAGATAATTAGTGCACATGTGTTTAAAATAACATTTTTAAAACACTATGTATTTATGTAATACATCACTAAGCTCAGCTTTCAAAGTATATACCTTAGATGTTTGAATTATGCACCATATAAGTTATATCTTACAAAAGCTGCAAAAATATTCAGTGAGTATATGTGAATGCTAGGAAAATTTAAACTCTTGAGTTGATTTTGAGACTTTCTTTTTTGGGACTGGGGCAGTAATAGATCACTCACTGTGGACCTGCAGGACTGAGTCTGATCTTTAACAGTATAAGGGAAATAAACAGAATGAAAAAAACTTCCTTTCTAAAAACATTTTTTATACAACATATTACCATATGTTTTTTCCCTTCCCCAGCTCCTCCCAACTCCTCCCCATCTTCCTACTCACCCAACTTCACATTCCTTCTCTCTCAAAAAATGAAAATCCAAACAAACTTTAAAAAAAAGGAAAACAAAACAAAACAAAAAACCCCAAAAAAACAAAACAAAACAAAACAAAACAAAACAAAACCCAAGTATCGGACAAAAACCATGTAGTGCATTTTGTGTGGGCCAACTACCCCTGGGCATGGGGTGGGCCCTGAAGTGTGGTTGTTATTACCCCTAACAGTGCTTTTGAAAAAACTGGTTTCCCCTTTCTTAGTAGGGACCAATTGCAAATAGCTTCTTGGTTAGAGGCGGGACTTGGGATTTACTCTCCCTAATCAGTGCTAGGATTTTGTCTGGTTTGAACTGTGCAAGTCGTGTGCATGTTGTCCCACAGTCTATGAGTTCATTTGTGATATGTCTAGAAGATATGTCTAGAAGTCACGATATGTCTAGAAGAAGCTAATATTCTCTTTATCCAAAAGCATTAAATACGTGGGATTTGTATTTTTACCTCCTGAATCTTCCCACACCTAGAGGGAATGTTTCAGTTCCAGGGGGAAGTTGCTATACCACATACATAACTAATTGTCACTGTGCAGTGGTGGCGTACGCCTTTAATTACAGCACTCTGGAGGCAGAGGCAGGCGGATCTCTGAGGCTAGCCTGGTCTACAGAGTGAGTTCCAGGATAGCCAAGGCTACACAGAGAAATCCTGTCTCAAATACTCAGAAAAAAAATGTCAGAATAATGAAAAAAAATAGAAGTCTCTGTGTAATACAGATAGAATTTTTAATTTTTTATTTCTTTAGTGCTGGCTGGGCCTGAACTCGTGTAGCTGAGGGGGATCTTGAATTCTCATCACTTTCCACCTCCCTAGTGCTGGGATTGCACTTGGGTGCCACCATGTCTGGTTTTACGGATGTAACTTTTTGTCTTCAATATTTTTGCTCTGAGATTGGTTGAATCCATAGATGTAGAACCCAGAAATACAGAGCGTATTCTGTATCCTGCATGTCCCATCCTAGAAAACATCCAAGAGAAACAGCACGTGCAGAAACGAGATAGATGTGTTATCTAATTTCTGTTTATTAACAGCTCATTTTGGATAAAGAACTTTACATTAAAAAAATGGCCCTCGGTTTTAAAGAACATGACTGTATAGTATTTTCCAGAGTGAAGTTACAAGTTTGGAGTTTGCACATTTGAATGTTTACAATGCATTTGTGCCAGACAGAACCCATAGGAGATAAGGATTTGGATTCCATGGAGAGCTTCTCACTGGGGCCTGAGCATCTGAGGTGTGGTCATGGTCTCACCAGGGTGAGACGATGTAGTTCCACAACATGGAGAGCAGAGCGTTTGTTTCCTTGGCTCGAAAACTTCCAGGCATGAGGAACACCAACACAGATGGCATGAGTGGTTGTCAAAGCACTTCCTATATTTTGTGTCTGGAATGAATTGTTCTTCCATTTCACTCTAGGAAAAGACATCCCTGGGCAGGCGTCCCTCGTCTTTGATGTTGCATTATTGGACCTCCATAACCCCAAGGATACCATTTCCGTTGAGAACAAGGTCGTCCCTGAGAGCTGTGAGAGGAGAAGTCAGAGTGGGGATTTCCTCAGGTATCATTACAATGGCACGCTTCTGGATGGCACCCTCTTTGACTCCAGGTAAGGAAGCTATTCTTCGTTCACCAGAACATCTGGCTAAGTGGTGTGTAACCAACCGTGGTTGGCCGTGGTGGAAATTCACCATCAGTCCTGACTCATTTTAGTCATCAGTACAGGTCTCTGTTTTCAGACTCTGAGTTTCTTCCAAGGTGGTTACCAGGGTCTCTTGGTTTAGATGGTTTAGGAAACAGGAGGGACTTATGTTCCTAGACACCCATAGTTCTCTTTCCTACTCTGAACCCACTGTCGACTTGAGGATGTGGAGTGGTCAGAAGTGAGGTGAAGGGATACAGTGGACGAAGAGCCTATCTCTGCTGCTCTAGCTTCCTGATGTTGGATAGTGTTGCAGCTCGCTGAATATCAGCTTCAGTTTATTCCTCGTTTCAACACGTTCTCCATGATGGTTGAGTTAAGGTTTTGAAAGTGCTGTGTTTAAAAGTTGAGGACACCAGCTGGATGCAGCTGGATGCGCCTGGATGCATCCAGCTCCTTGTGAATGGATGGTGCAGAGGCTAGTTCCCCCGCCTCTTCCTCAGCAATTACCCAGCGGGCTTCAGTGCACAATGCACGTGGCAAGCTGTGGCGAGTCTTGTTTATTCAGGTGGCAGGCATGTTAGTTTTGAAACCACTCCTCTGGCTTCCCATAAACAAGTAGTGACAGAGCCTCTATGTCTCTGAGGTAATAGACTTCTCATTTGTTTACCCGTCCAAAGCAGCAAAGAGGGATTTTTCTATGGTACTTTTTAAATCGGAACAACACATTCTTCTTACTCGTTAAGATCTCTTCTACATTTTTAATCATTTTTTTCTTAAGACATACAGTAGTCAACATGGTTCAACATAAAACTAAGTAGTAAATTAAGATATTCAATATACATGTCTTTGCCTCCTTGATTTATTCTTTAGAGCTAACTATTTTAATTAATTTTAGACTCATTTATTTTATGTATGTGAGTGTTTTGCCTGCATTTATGTATGTGCACCTCATGTGTACATGATGCCCACAGAGGACAGAATGTGTTGGATCTCTTGGAACTAGAGTTATGTATGACTGTGGGCCACCCTGTGGGTGCTGAGAACTGAACTTGGTCCTCTGCAAGAGCCACAAGTACTCTTAACTGCTAAGCCATCTCTCCAGCTCCAACTGAACCATTTTTTTTTTACTTGTTTTTTTTTTTTATTATTATTATTAACTTGAATATTTCTTATATACATTTCGAGTGTTATTCCCTTTCCCGGTTTCCGGGCAAACATCCCCCTCCCCCCTCCCCTTCCTTATGGGTGTTCCCCTCCCCACCCTCCCCCTATTGCCGCCCTCCCCCCAACTGTCTAGTTCACTGGGGGTTCAGTCTTAGCAGGACCTAGGGCTTCCTCTTCCACTGGTGCTCTTACTAGGATATTCATTGCTACCTATGAGGTCAGAGTCCAGGGTCAGTCCATGTATAGTCTTTTAGGTAGTGGTTTAGTCCCTGGAAGCTCTGGTTGCTTGGCATTGTTGTACATATGGGGTCTCGAGCCCCTTCAAGCTCTTCCAGTTCTTTCTCTGATTCCTTCAACGGGGGTCCTATTCTCAGTTCAGTGGTTTGCTGCTGACATTCGCCTCTGTATTTGCTGTATTCTGGCTGTGTCTCTCAGGAGCGATCTACACTTCTGCACTTCTTTGCTTCATCCATCTTATCTAATTGGGTGGCTGTATATATATGGGCCACATGTGGGGCAGGCTCTGAATGGGTGTCCTTCAGTCTCTGTTTTAATCTTTGCCTCTCTCATCCCTGCCAAGGGTATTCTTGTTCCCTTTTAAAGAAGGAGTGAAGCATTCACATTTTCGATCATCCGTCTTGAGTTTCATTTGTTCTAGGCATCTAGGGTAATTCAGGCATTTGGGCTAATAGCCACTTATCAATGAGTGCATACCATGTATGTCTTTCTGTGATTGGGTTAGCTCACTCAGGATGATATTTTCCAGTTCCAACCATTTGCCTCTTAATTTCATAAAGTCGTTGTTTTTTATAGCTGAGTAATATTCCATTGTGTAGATGTACCACATTTTCTGTATCCATTCCTCTGTTGAAGGGCATCTGGGTTCTTTCCAGCTTCTGGCTATTATAAATAAGGCTGCTATGAACATAGTGGAGCATATGTCTTTGTTATATGTTGGGGCATCTTTTGGGTATATGCCCAAGAGAGGTATAGCTGGGTCCTCAGGTAGTTCAATGTCCAATTTTCTGAGGAACCTCCAGACTGATTTCCAGAATGGTTGTACCAGTATGCAATCCCACAAACAATGGAGGAGTGTTCCTCTTTCTCCACATCCTCGCCAGCATTTGCTGTCACCTGAGTTTTTGATCTTAGCCATTCTCACTGGTGTGAGGTGAAATCTCAGGGTTGTTTTGATTTGCATTTCCCTGATGACTAAAGATGTTGAACATTTCTTTAGTTGTTTCTCAGCCATTCGGCATTCCTCAGCTGTGAATTCTTTGTTTAGCTCTGAACCCCATTTTTTAATAGGGTTATTTGTCTCCCTGCTGTCTAACTTCTTGAGTTCTTTGTATATTTTGGATATAAGGCCTCTATCTCCAACTGAACCATTTTTATGTTTCTCCTTTACTCTTCCTTTTCCTCCCTTCCTCTTCTCCCTTTCCCTCCTCTTCCTCCTCCTCCTCTTCCTCTTCTTCTTCTTCTTCCTCCTCCTCCTCCTCTATTTCTCTCCTCCCTCACTTCATCCTTTTAAAAATTTATAGTTCAGAATTGAACCCCAGGGTCTCACATTGAGCTATAACCCAAGCCTTTAAGAAGTTTTTTTTTTTTTTTTTTTTTTTTTTGTTGTTGTTTTTTTTTTTTTTGAGATCAGGCATTCCTGTATAGCTCAGACTGGTTTTGAACTCCTGAACTCAAAGCGGTCTTCCTGATCCAGTCTCCCAAATCCTAGAATTACAGGTGCGCATCTCTCCATACAGCTTGGATAGTTTTGTTAATCAACCAGTGTGTGTGCATGCATGTGCGTGTGAGTGTGAATGCGTGTCTATGTGTCTGTATGTTTTAATGTAAATGCAAGCAGATGCCAATGTTGCCTTAGTTTCTTCCCTTTATGGATATGGTATTTCTCTGTGTGTATGTATGTGTAAACACATCATAGAAGATTACTTACTTTACATATAATTCTGTTCCTTGATAGGAACATTTTCCACATTGGTGAAATGAGAGAACTCATTTGGTTTTCACATCTGCATTGTCTCCTACTGGGCAGGTATAAAGTGTTTATATGACCATCATCCTATTGCTTTTGACTTATCTTTGTACTTTTCTGTTATTAATTTTTTTCTCAATGCATGTTTGACATTACTTTTTACATTTCAGCGTGACTCTGTCCTTTATTCCTTGGAATTACATTCCTACTTAAAGGCCATTGCAGTCTGGCAGAGTGGTAGTGCCTGTGTTCCCAGCTACTTGGGAGGTTGGGGCAAGAGGATTACTTAAGCTCTGGTGTTAGAGGCTAGCCTGGGCAACACAGGGATGGCCCTGTGGAAGGAGGTGAGGGAGGGAGGCATGGAGGGAGGGAAGGAGGTGGAGAGATCATTTTCTGGGCGTACTGGATTTCACATGATGGAACTAATTTTTCTGCAAATTTTTAGTGGTTGGCCATGTAAGTGCAGTGGGATCTCATCTATCCTAACCAATATAATAGTCCATTGTATAAATTCTGTCTTAAACTTATGCAGTCAATCCTTTTGGGGGCCATTTATGGTTTTCCTACCTTTTGACATTTAAAAAGAGTTGTAGTAATTTTTTTTTTTTTTTGGTGCCTAGGTCTTCAAGTATATGATTCTTTCCGAGAAGAATCTTTGGGTCAAAGCTTATATATGTGTGTGTATATATGTTATTTTAATGTATTCTTAATTAAAATGGAATTTTACTGCTTTCCCTTTTCCACCCCACATATATTATCTTTTGATAGCATTCTCTGGGTATCATTTAGTAGTAAGACTCAGGTGTGGTTGCTTATGTCTTCAGTCCTACACTTGGAAGGCTGAGGCAGGAGGATTGTCTTAAGTTTTGATGCTAGCTTGGTCTCAAAACATACAACAAAACAAATAAAGCTTTGGTTACTTTCAAGAGAAAAATCATGCCTAAAATTTTAATCTGAACTTCTTTGATGGTTATTGTTTCTGCATATTTATTTGGAAATCTTTTATTATCATTTTTCCCTATTTTTATATTAATGGTATTGTAATTTGTCCTTTTCTTATTGATATGAAGAAATTAATCCTTTTGTGGTTGATATTTTCTATGCTTACATTTTGTTTGTTCTCTATATTTAGTATTCTGACTATAATACAGCATGGGAAAGTTCTGTCTGATTGGCATTTTGGGTGCAACCTATTTTTGGGTATCTTTCCCCTTAGGGTTGGGAACATTTCTGCTATGCCTCCAACATGCCTTGAACATGAAGTTCCTCTCCTTTTCCTGTGCCTAGATTTGTTTTTTAAATTATGTTCCACATATCTGGAATGTTCTATTCATGCTCTATTACTTGATCTATCTTTGGTATTGTCTGAATATTCCAAATCCTCCACCTTGTCTTCAGGCTCTGATATCCTCTTGGTGCAGTCGGCTGGCGAGTCTCTCCAACTTCTATGACATATTGAAGTGTTTATTTCCAGTTTTTCAGTTTGGATTTTTTTCAAGTATTTTAAAAACCATGTGTATGTATTTATGTTTGTGTGTACATTGTACACACAAGTGCAGCTGTCAACAGTGGCCACAATCCCATGGAGCTGGAGGTACAGGAAGGTTTAGGCTAATGGTCTGGGTGTTGGGAACTGAACTGGGGTCTCTGTCTTAATGGCTGAGCCATCTCTACTATTCAGGGTTTCTCTTAATTAAATTATTATAATATTAATTTATTATATGCTGTATTGACTTCCTCATGTCGTTCATTTATTTTTATACTCTCTCAGTCAGTTCCTGAGTTTGTGTTCTGTTTCATTTCCTTGAATATATTTATAATTATTCTTTGGAATTCTTTCCTGAGATTTCATGTAATTCACTTTGCAGGCCATCTTATGGAATTAGTAATTATTGGTGGAGTCAGGTTGTATTTAATTTACACAGTCTTTATGTTGTTTTTTACACTCGGTTTTGTTATCTTACCAGTGGAAGTGTCTGCTGTACTCAGGAGGTACAGTACTTCAGTAACTCTAGGTGTCACTTTTGGTTGGTAGAGTGGCCGAGGGCACCAGGCTCAGTCCCAGACTTCTGCAGAGTAGAGACTATCTCCCAAACAATTACTGTCAAAGGGAAGGAAGGTTCACTATGAATGTGCATGGTAAACCAAACAATCGTTTAAACATTAGTTATTTTAGGAAGTAGTACTTTGTACACTGTGGGTGTGAGTGGGAAGGGAAACATCAGAGTAAGACTAGTAGTTTTGATGCAGTAAGGAAGGTGAGGAAGGAAATGCAAATACATGAATACTTGGGCAGATAGGGAAGTGGGAAAGAGATGAGGCCACTCCCATCAGCTCCACTGTATGGCTGCTTCTCACACCCACACTCCTTTTATCGAGTAACCATACAGATAGAAAACACAATGTGCTGTTCCTGCAGATGCTCACATGTTCCTCATTCCAGGGGCTGTGTCCTTGCATTCTATGGTTCAGCTGTTCTGGGTGTGGAGTTACCTGTGGCCCTTTGGTATCAGGATTCTGAGTAATTTCCCCAGCTGCTGTGTGTCCCTTGTGAATGACCTCATCTTTTCCTTCTTCTTTCTTAGCTATTCACGGAACCACACCTTTGACACGTACATTGGGCAGGGCTATGTGATTCCTGGGATGGATGAAGGCTTACTGGGTGTCTGCATTGGAGAGAGGCGAAGGATTGTGGTCCCTCCTCACCTGGGCTATGGAGAAGAAGGAAGAGGTGTGTATTACCTGCCCTTCTCACTAACTGGCTACTTCCACATTGCTCAGGTCAGCACGTCTAGAGATGAAACAAGGAATCTAAATCTAGCCTAAGACTCCGCCCCACTGATGGTTTTCTTTTCTAAGGCTGTTGGTTTGCAACAGTTTCCTATCCCCATATTCCTTTTCTTTCTGTCAAATGTACCCTCTGCAACCACTAATGAGAGAACAGTGAATTCTACCTTGTTTCACCGATTGTTAACATTTTACTAATATGTAATATATATTTTTATTTTAATTTTACATGTATGAATATTTAACTTGCATGTATGTAAGGGTACTGTGTATGTGTGTCGTCTGAGGAGGCCAGGAGAGGACACTGGACCTCTTGAAAGTGGAGTAACAGAGAGTTTTGAGCTGCTGTGCTGGGAACTGAACCTTGGTTCCTCTGGAAGAGCAGCCAGTGTTCTTAACTGATTAGCCATCTTTCCAGCCCCAGCATTTACTATACTCTTAACTGTGTTTGTATTTCTTTCTTTATTTTAAATAAGGTGGTTGAAAGTAAGTGTAACTTCACTCCTGTTTTGTTTTTTATCTTACACATTAAGGAATCCCCCCCCCATTTAGCTGTACAATTCAGCAACATTAGTAAATTTAATGAGTTTTGTAGTAATCACCTTAATTCTCTGAACACTTTTGTCACCTTACCAGCAAAGTATCTTTAAAGGTTGTAGAAATAGCTAAGTGTGGTGGCACAGGCCTGAAGTCCCAACACTGCGGCGGTGGAGGCAGGAGAGTCAGATGTTGGCTATATAAGGAATTTGAGGCTAGCCTGAGCTAAATGGGACCTTGTTTCAAAAACAAAACAAACAAACAAAAACAGACAAAACAGATGCAAGTAATATATGTTAGCTTTAGGATTTAAAAAAAAAAAAAGCTAGGAAGATAAATTATACCTCCAAATCTCCCTAAATCACACCAGAAGTTAGTGCTATTGAGAGAGATATCACCTCAAAACTGCCCATGAATCTGTCAATATATGCTTATTAAAAGGGCATTTGCTGGTTTGATTAAGGACTTTTTTTTTTGTTGTTTTGTTTTTTTCCTTTTTTTTTTTATCTTTATTAACTTGAGTATTTCTTATTTACATTTCGATTGTTATTCCCCTTCCCGGTTTCCCGGCCAACATCCCCCTAACCCCTACCCCTCCTCTTCTATATGGGCTTCCCCTCCCCATCCTCCCCCCATTACCACCCTCCCCCCAACATTGATTGAGGACCCTGAAGCAGGAAGGGTGTTCTGGATTACTCAGATGGCCCTGAGATGCTTTGAGGGTCTTTGAGGAGTCAGGATGTCATCTTGGGGAGAAGGCAATAAGCTACATTTAGACTGAGGAGGGCGATGGTCAGGATGCAGGTTGCCTTTGGTCAGAGGAAAAAAGGTTCCTCTCCCTCCTGAGGTCTCCAAAAGGAGCACACGCTGACAGTGCCTTTAAATTACCCTGCTGACTTCCAGGACTGTGTCTGTTTGCTTGTCCTCTTCCCATCTTGTCCTGTTCCCTCCCGTCTTTCTCGATCTTCCCTTCCCTCCTCCCCTCCTCTCCTCTCCTCTCCTCCTCCTCCTCTCCCTCCTCTCCTCTCCTCTCCTCTCCTCCCCCCCCTCCTCCCTCCCTCTCCTCCCTCTCCTCTCCTCTCTATTCCTCCCTCTCTCCTCTCCTCTCCTCTCTGCTCCTCCTCTCTCCTCTCCTCTTCTCTTCTCTCCTTTCCCCTCCCCTCCCCTCCTCTCTTTCTTATTGTTCTGGGCACAGAACTTAGGGCCCGGTGTGTCCTAGGCAAGTGCCTTACTGCTAGGCTTCATCTCCAGCCCAGTTTTTGTGGTTTCAAGCCCCCAAATTTGTAGTAAATTTTTATTCCTGTGGTAGATATTTCTGTACTTTTGGATATGTGTGTAGGGTTTATGCATAAGTTAAAGGAAAGGTATGTACTAAATATGAGGTCCAAGCCTATTGATATGGCTCTGTGGAGGTGGAGGCAGGGGAATTGAGAGTTCAAGTCCAGCCTGGGCTACAGAGGTAGGCCCTTTCTCAAAGATAGAGAGGAAAATAAAGACATACCTACCTATCTATTCACACTGAAAAGGAGGTCACCTTCTTATCATATTGTGTTGTACTTCCACTCTTTATCTGGTTTGTTGTACATATTTTTATATGTCACACATATACTTTGCTTGTATGCCAGCTTTTAATATTCATGCCATCTCTCCAGTCCATCAATGGATAGTTTTAAATAGCTACATAGTATTTAATATTTAAAACTTTTTCATTTTTTTCTCTTGAATTATTTTTTGCTGGCTTGCTTAGATTTCCTTAGGAAAAGTTGGTAACAGTTGTTATCATAGTTTTATACTCTTTTTGCTGCTAGACTTCTGACTGACCTCGTTGACTGAATATGCTCATTTCGTTAACCCTCTTTGATTTCTGTTCACATATAATGTGAATCTTGGGAATTTTTTTCCAGAGGTTTCCTCACAGAGGATTCAAGGCGTATCAAGCTGATTAGAAACTAGAGGGTACAACTGAGAAGTGGTTTTTTGGATCATTAAAGGTCACAGCTTAAGGAATATGAGCTGGAGCCAGGTGGGGTAAGGTAATGCATGCTGTAATCTTAGTACTCAGGAGCAGAGGCCGAGGCAAAGGCTTTGGAGTTTAAGGCCACCTTCCCTGTCTTTGTTACCTTCTATTGCCGTGAAAGACACCATGACCAAGGCAGCTTGTAGAAGAGTTTATTTGGGGCTTACAGCTTCAGAGGGTTGTAGTTCATGATGGCAGTGCAAAGGCATGATGCCATGAACAGCTAAGAGCTTAGATTTGTAAGTAGGAGGCACAAAGGGCTACCTACGAATGACATGGACCTTTGGAACCTCAAAGCCTGTCCCTTGTGTCACACCTCCTCCAACAAGGCCACACTTCCTAATCCATCTCAAACACTTACACCCACTGGGGATCAAGTACTTAAACCATTAAACCTAACTAAGTAGGGACTTTGAGGCCAAACCCTACATGAGATCCTGTCTCCCCAAAAAAGGAGAGAGAACCAATGTAGAGGGAGAGAGGAAAAAAGAGGAGGAGGAAGAAAAAAGGAAAAGAAAAAGATGAGGGATTTACTCAGTGTTAAAATGCCTGCATAGCATATATGAGGCCCTGGCTTCAATCCTTAGTAATGAAGTGAATAAATGAATGGATGAATGGACAATTAAATGAATAAGTAAATACATAAAATAGCTCTTACTTTGTGTCCTGTTTAGAGTTTTGATGCTACCATTTTATACTGTGCACAGAAGTGCCTAGTTTCTGAGCATTCTTATTTCATTATGACTTGAAGAAGAATCTTCCCTGTCTTTTAAAAAAAGAACACACTGATGAAAACCATTTGTTTACAGTATTCTTTTTCCTTTTGGCTGTCCATCAAGAATGAGACTGAGCATGGCCACAGAATTAAATGGCGCTTTGGGAAATATCCAAAGAGGCTGCTCCGTCTTGAATCCCACATTGTAGTTGGGGAGGGCGCCTTGAAGTGTAAAACCCAGGTGCTCTGGGTCAGCACACAGTGGCTTTTGGGAGGGTTACGTAGGACTTCATGGTGATCCCTGAAGCACTGGCCCAGAAACAGGCGAGGAAGCAGTTATGCTTAGCTTGTGGCTTCCTTTCGGCACAGTGGAGTGCCAGGCACTAACAGAGCCTCTCGTGGTGGTCATGGCCTCTGCTGACGTTTTGTTTTGTTGAAGCTGTTTCACCTCAAGGGTTAGGAAAAGCAGAATAAGACTTCCGGATGTTCGGGCCTTCTTTGCCCCCTTCCACGTTCTGTGAGGACAGCCCAGGAATTAGGACTCTTAGGTGTGTTTACATTCTGAAGGGTGGGTTTCTTGTTATAGAAGGTGAGCTTCCCTGTGGCTTGCTGTTCCCCCAAACTGTCTTTTCAGTAATTTTTAGAGGACAGTGAGGAAAATAACTGCTATCTTACCCACTTGTCTCTAGGACTGTGTGCATGTGTTGTTGTATATGTGTATGTGCACATATGCATGTCTACTGGGTGTTGCATGTGTTGTATATGTGTGTGCACATTGGGTATATGCATGTGTTATATATGTATGTGCACATGTGTGTGGGTGTGCACATTGGCTGGAGGCCTGAGGATGACATCAGGTGTCTCTTTTTCATGGTTCTTCCTTTTATTTTTTAGACAGAGTTTCTCTGAGCCTCAAGCTCATCGATTTAGCTAGCTGAGCAGCCTACGGGCTTTGGGCTGGTATTGCAGGCATGCATTCTATGCCCAGAGTTTTACATGTTCTTGGGATCTGAACTCAACTTATCAGGCCTGTACATCGGGCACTTTGCTGACTGAACCATCTCCCATACCCTTCTTGGACTTCTTGTACAAAGACTCACAGGAAACTGGAAATAGTTGTGGATAGTATTTCTATATTAAGACGTATTACAAGTTTGAGGACCAGAGTTGATCCTTAGCTATGATGGGTTTAATGAATGTATCCAGGAGGCAGAGATCCCTGGGGCTGGCTGAGTGAGCCTAGACGACTTTGTTGAGTTCCAGAACAGTTAGAGATCCCATCTAATAAAAATAAAATAAAGGAAGGGAGGGAGGGAGGGAGGAGGGAGGGAGGAGGGGAGGGGGAGGGAGGGAGGAAAGAAGGAAGGAAGGAAAAGTCGATGGTGCTCTCGGATCAGTAACACCTGAGTTTGCCCTCTGGTCTGCACATGTGCGTGCGTGTACATGCACAGGTCTACATAGAAGAAAGCATTACTATAATCACTGTTCAGATAAGATAGTACGACCCATTAAAGTGGAACGGTTTGCTTAAGGCCACAGAATGGAGCCACAATTAGACCCAGAGCTTTATTACACATCTGTGTCACAGGGCAAGTCCCCATTATGCAATGAATTGCTGGTTTCCATATGTAGTGAACTGAGAGTTCAAACTAGAAGTTCCGGACATCTCGAGGGGAATTAGTGAGGACCAGGAAGTAGGTGAGTTTTCTGCTGGGCCAGGCAGCCAGCAACCTTTGTGTCTGTCTTGTTGGCCTCTTTGGGGTGCAAGTCTTGGGTTCAAGCTCTGTTCTCTGGCTTTATAAGCTAAGAAACTTCATTTGATGGTCCATCACAGATGCATTGAGTAATCTCATGCCCGTGTTCTGCTTAGGTGTTGGGAAACCTATTAGAGAACAAGACAAACAATAACTCTGCCCACACACAGCCTGCATCCTCACTGATGGCCACACTAACATGTTTATCTCTGAGTTAACTAAGCACCTGGGAGACTGACCCACATTCACTTCCTAGAAGCTGACAAGCAAGCCTGGAGTTAAAATGGAACTCACTGAGTGGGTGTGAATCTGTTTCTCAGCTCACCAAGATGTTTGCGTCAAAGACGTTGACTAAGTCATCGGCAGAGCGCTTGGTGAATTGATGGCAGGTCTGGGAATGTGCTGGTCTGGAACCTATTCCATTTTCTCCCGTAGCAGGCCCTGTTTCCCATTGCATCATTAAGGGATCATTTTATTTACATTAATCAAGTTTAGTATCTGCCTGCTTATACATCTATGTCGGAGAAAGGTTAAGTTAACCACGTGTCATTAACACAGTCTTTCTTTCTCTTGTTTTTTGAGGCAGCGTATCACTGTGTATCCCTAACTGGACTGAAGTCACTCTGTAGACCAGGCTGTAACTAGAAGTTACAGATATCCACCTGCCTCTGCCTCCCGAGTTCTGGGATTAAAGGCATGAGCCACCATGCCCAGCCATAATTTTTGTTTGTTTGTTTGTTTTGTTTTAAAACATAGTCATCTAGGAAAAAACTTCCTGGTCCTTCTCAAGCCCAGAGGTTCTTGAACGTTAGTGCAGATGGGAATTACTTACAGCTTTACAGAGTGTTGTGTGGCAGGGGGCTAGGACTCTGCATTTTTACCTGGATCTAGACAAGATTAAACCACTGCTAAAGTCTCAGAATGAGGGTCAGGCACTGACGTTTTTAATTTTACTTTTAATTTTTGAGACAGTGTCTCTCTATGGAATTCAACCCTCAGTTTCCCCACCGCTGCTTAAATTATTTTAAAGTTTTGTGTGTGTGTTTCTTTCTTTTTTCCTTTGTTTTAATGAGTATTCTTTTAAAAATTAAATTTATTTATTCACTTTACAACCTAATATAAACCCTTCCTCCCCTCTTAATACCTCATCATGCAAGTCCTCTCTCTCATTTCCCTTAGAAGAGGAAGACCCCCCCAATGCCACCCCTCATCCTCACCCCCCACTCCCCTTCCATCCCCCACCCCACACTTCCCACCCTGCACATCAAGTTAATACAGGACTAGGCACATCCTCTCCCACTGAGGCCCAACAGGGTGTCCATTTAGAGGTGTGGGCTCTGCAGGCAGGTAGGCAACAGGCTTAGGGACAGCTTCTTCTCTAACTGTTTAAGGTACCCACATGAAGTCCAAGCTACTCATCTGCTACACGTGTGCAGGGGGCCTCGTTCCTGCCCATGCTCACTGTTTGGTGGGTTATTCAGTCTCTGGGAGCCCCCCAAGAGTCCAAGTTAGTTGACTCTGTTGGTTTTCCTGTAGGGTTCCTGTTCTCTTGGGGTCCCCAAGAGAAGTTAGGTTCAGAGTCATCCCCAACATACCACAGAAAGATAATAATTGACGGAGTGCAGAGAAGTGAGATTCATTGAGAGTAGTCACACTGGGAAGAGAAACAGATCAAGAGGTCTGAGAACCCCCTCCCATGGGTCCATCTTCAGTGGCTCTGTCGAGGCTGAGGTTGAAGTATAGGGCAGGAGATGTGTGTAACTAAGCAGACCCAGTCAAGGTGTGGTTCTGCCCATCACTGACTAACTGTTGTAGTTAGAGCCTCTGCCAAAAGGTGGTTTCTTTATCATTATTAACTTTATTAATAGCTGATGAGGGATAAGTCAGGAAGAGCCTCCCTGTGTGGAAGGCTGGTTCAGGGATCCTTTATACAGGACATGATCTGGAGGTTTGTAGTCTACACAATAAAACCCTGTCTTAAAAGAAGTGTAGGGGTTGGGGATTTAGCTCAGTGGTAGAGCGCTAGCAAGTGCAAGGCCCTGGGTTCGGCCCCCAGCTCCGGAAAAAAAAAAAAAAGAAGTGTAAAAATGTTGACCATGTGAGTGTTTAAAAACAAACAAACAAACAAAAAAACCCCAAATAATATAATTCATCATCTTTGCAGAATACCAAAAACAAAACAAAACAAAAACAAAATCCCCAAAAGGTATATACACAGAGATACCATCTCAAAAAGAAAAATTAAAACCCAAGTGTCAGTGCCTGATCCCCATTCTGAGACTTTAACAGTGGCCCCAGTCTTGTTTGGATTCAGGTAAAAACGCAGAGACCTGGCCTGCTGCCACCCAACCCTCTGTAAGCTGTAGGTAATTCTTATCTGTACCAACATTCAAGAACCTCTGAGTTCGAGAAGGACCTGGGCTCCTGTGTTCCTTACCCGGACACACCTGCTGGTCCTGCGGAGGGGAGTGCGCTGTGTGTGCTGGGCTGAGCTTGCTCACTGACTCCTTGGGTCTTGCCTTCAGGGAGCATTCCTGGCTCAGCTGTGCTGGTGTTCGACATCCACGTGATTGACTTTCACAACCCTTCGGATTCCATCAGCATCACTTCCCACTACAAGCCTCCAGACTGCTCGGTGCTGAGTAAGAAGGGGGATTACCTCAAATACCACTACAATGCCTCACTTCTGGATGGCACTGTGCTGGACTCCACGTAAGGGTAACTGGGGACAGATGTGGAGGGAGCCTTTGGTAATACCTCCCACTGTCTTCCTCTCGTCATCCGATGCTGGGAGGAGCTGTTTGGTGCAACCCTAGTGCAAGCCTTCTCAGTGCTCGGTGCGTTGTTATAGAATTTCCTGCCACAGCTCTTCCCTGCTCTAGGCTGTTCTTACTTGGCAGAACTCTCTTTCTCAGCCAGATCTATATTTAATAACTAAACCCTTAGAGTCAGATGCAGGGGCAAACACTCATAATTCCAGTGCTTAGAAAGCTGCAAAGGGAGACAGAAAGTTAGAGGCAAACGTGGATGCATAGTGAGCCCCTTAAGTAAGAGCCTGGGTCGAGTCTGCTACACAAGGCTTCCTTTGTCCTAGGCTATGTCAGCACAGCACGGCTGGGCCTCTCTGCTTTTGTCCTCACTTACATGTCCTCCCTGTTTACAAAAACATCCCTGAATTCCTGGGAGGAACACTGCTCCTGCTTCTTCAGTCTCCTAACACTTTCTGTATTTTTAATCCTCCAGCTTTAAGTTATTTTTGTGTCTGTTATGATTTGAATGCTTTAGGGACACCTGATTTCTTATTCATAGTTTTTCTTTTGTTTGTCCAGAGTATCTGTAGCACTAAAGGATTATTTTATAAGTGTTAGTTGATAGAAATAAACCTGAAAATCATAAAATAATGTAAAGACAAGTTTGCTTCCCGTGACTCTGAATCTCAAGTGTGTCTGGAAATTGATTCAGTCTTCTCTGGGAAAAAAATCATTTTCAGACTTTATATTTTTGTATAAGAACATCCACTTTTATGCTGAGCCTCATTTAGGTCTGAGTCCAGAGTTGGAGAGCTGTTTGTCCTGAGCGTGAAGGTGCCTCTCTCTTAACTGTCACTTTGTCTGAGAGTCTGGCTTTGGACTATGAGGTCCTGCAAACTGTGGCACATTCAGTGTTATTCCATCAAATCCAAAACTCTCTTAGTATTGGAAATACTATTTTATGCCTCTCTAAAAACACAGAAGTGTTGCCCTGTCAGTCAGTCATAGTCACAGAGATGTTAAAATGTGCAGGGAAAAATATCACATTTTAGAATTGATGAAATATGTCCTTAACCTCAGTGGCTCTGAGTCACAGAGATCAGACCTCGCAGAGCAATCCCAGCCACTGGTTGTGAAAGTATTCAGAGGCAGTGGGAAGGATCAGAGAGCTCACACATGTGAAAATGGCCCAGCATTCAGTGCTCCTGTCTCTGCTCTGCTGCTCAGACCAAGAAAGGGGACGTGGGGCTGGGAGACAAAGAAATTCCTTCTTGTCTGTGTAGGTTATGCATCTGAGGGGCAGAGATCAGACTTCCTGCATTCTGATGTTTGGTGGAATCACCATATTCTTATGGAGCAGAAGCCATGGGATGCAGGAAACCTGCTTTTTAAGGAAAAAATTAAGGAAAAAATGCCTTGCGAGTCATTTGTTACCTGTGAATTCACAGGCAAGAGTCGTGGCCACACATCCTCGCTGGCCTTTGTGTGTGTGTGTGTGTGTGTGTGTGTGTGTGTGTGTGTGTGTGTGTAAGATTCCAAATGAAGGAATCATGGGAAGGATGGCAGGCAACTACGCTCCTGGCCACCTCAAACCCTACATGGGTACAAGCAACACAACCAGTTCACTGGTGTGGGTGCTCCTTATCAAGGCAAGGGGTAGCTGCTTCTCTTACTTGGGGTTTCTATTGCTGTGAAGAAACATCATGACCAAAACAAGATAGGGAGTGTCCTAGTTAGGGTCTTATTGCTGTGAACAGACACCATGACCAATGTAAGTTTTATAAAGGACAACATTTAATTGGGGCTGGCTTACAGGTTCAGAGGCTCAGTCCATTATCAAGGCAGGAGCATGGCAGCATCCAGGCAGGCATGGGGCAGGAGGAGCTGAGTTCTACTTCTTCACCCGAAGGAAGCCAGAAACAGACTGAGCATCCCCAGGCAGCTAGGAGGAGGGTCTCCAAGCCCACCCTGACAGTGACACACTTCCTCCGACAAGGCCACACCTTCTAATAGTGCCAGTCCCTGGGCCAAGCGTATGCAAACCATCACTGGGAGGAAAGGGTTTATTTGGCTTACACTTCCACATCACTGTTCATATCGAAGGAAATAAGGAAGGGAACTCAAGCAGGGCAGGAACCTGGAGGCAGGAGCTGATGTAGAGGCCATTTGAGGCCGACCCTGCAGGTGTTCAGGCAGGGAAGTGAACCAGGAAGAGATGACAATGAAAACTTGGTTCAAGGGGCTGGAGAGATGGCTTAGCAGTTAAGAGCACTGACTGCTCTTCCCGAGGTCCTGAGTTCAATTCCCAGCAACCACATGGTGGCTCACAACCATCTGTAATGGGATCCAGTGCCCTCTTCTGGTGTGTCTGAAGACGGCGACAGTGTACCCATATACATAAAATAAATAAATCTTAAAAAAAAAAAAAAAAAAGAAATCCTTTAAGAGAACAACTTGGTTCAAATTGACTTCATGAACCCAGATCAAGACTTCGGGGAGTCTAATACAACAAATTTAAACAGTATAGTTTGGAGAAACGTTTCTTTTAAAAAAAGTTTCTTGGTGTCATACAATCCCTGCTGCACAAGGAAGTGTGATCACATCTTGAACCTGATTCAGAAACTTGTCATTTCTTCCAAGATGGGTTTTAGAGGTATGCTCCCTGGACTGGCTTCAAGGCCCCGGGAAGGCTGTAGCCTGCTCTCAGTCTCTCAGTCATACAGATAATGTAGAAGTCATTGGGCTATTAGCCACCCCTGGTCATGGTTGTGGGAGCTTGGGAGAACTTCTGGCTGTAAAGGTCATTTAGATAATTAGCCACCTATGGTCTTGGTTGTAGGAGTTTGATAGGGTCTCGCCCAACAGATAACACAGGTCGCCAGGCTGTTAATCACTTCCGGGTCCCAGCTTTCTGGAAGAACAGGTTATGTCCTTCTTTTGAAAGAACAGTCCGGGTGCTTAACATTCCTGGGTTCCCTGGTGATCTGTGGGTTCATGGTTCCAGCAATCATGGTGGAGGGTTGCTGCTTACTTGCTTGGTCCTCCAAGGCTCAGGCTGCCTTCTTATAGAATCCAGGGCCACTTTGCCCAGGATGGTATGACGCTCAGTGGGCCGGGCCCGCTCCAGTCACTCCCTGATTAAGAAAATGCCTTACAAGTTGTCTGCAGCTGGATCTTATTGAGGCACTTTCTCAATTGAGGCTCCCTTTCTCCAGGGACTCTAGCTTGTGCCAAGTTGACATAAAACTTGCCAGCACGATGCTGCTTCGAGGAGAGATGGAAATTTCAAAGGGCCACGGGATAAGGATCCAGGAAGCAGGAAACCTGGGGTCAGGGTTAGGAGAACATAAGGCATGAGGATGGTGCTTGAAAATCTCACAAAATAAGTAAATAAACAAAAGTATGAGACCCCAGAGAAAAGTAGCAATGGAATTGTTTGCTTAGAGGATTCTATTAGGCTGTGTGTTACAACTGGGTGTTTGTCATGGCATAAGCAAGGTCTTGACTATTCTGAGACTCAGAGACCTGTACTACTTCCAGCTGGGACCTGGGGAGGCAGCCAGGAGACTGCTGGTTGCTGAGAGAGGCTTGACAGCCAGTAGGTCAGAGGTGGCTCCGTCACAGGCCTCTCCCGAGGACATCCTGTGCTGGTGTTGGCTCTGGGTCATTTTCTCCCTAGGTAGGATAAGCACATGGTCATCTTGGGTCTGCTGAGCCCTGAACATCAGAGGGCCTTGGGAAGGAGAGAAGGGAGTGGAGATCTTGGCCTGTGGAGGCTGGGAGGTCTCTAGGGACTGTAGCCTGAAGGAGACGTCTGCTCCTTGTAACCACCTGGTGATAGCACCGAGGGATGGCAGGATATTTCTTCTTTGGGAATGAAGAACATAATCACTGTCATTTTGCCATTTGGGAAGTGGTAGATTTTTAGTCATGGCTGAGGCTATGGGGCCAACTTATTTCCCCATGTCCTCAGGATCCCTGAACTTTGTGCTTAATGGGATTCTTAGCAGGATCAGCACCTCCCACTTTTTCTTTGCTTTCCTGTGGGTCAAACATATTTAGTATTGACTGTTACTATCTCTACACTCTGGACAGAGAAACCAAAGGTACATTTCCCAGGTCAAATGAAGCAGCAGACCCAGGATGCTTTCAATGCTCTGAATGTCTGGGCCACTTCTCTAGTGCCAGAACCAGGATTCTAACTCAGGCCTTTAAGCTAAGGTCCAGAGCCTGGTGCTTGCCTGCTAGCACTTTGGAGTCTGAGAGAGGAGGATCAGGAGTTTGAGGTCATCCTGGACTATAAAATTATTTCAAGACCATCCTGGGCTGCATAGTGTTTTAAAATACAACAGTAACATATAAAATAAAACTCAAGCTCCTAACTACACTATATGTACTATACCCTCATAAAATGCCTGTCTATAGGCAAAGAATTTACTCCTTGGGGACACTGTAGAGTCAGCTGTCACCAGGAATGTCCACGTAGCTCAGTGTTCCCACTTTATATTTTCCAGCATGCCTATAGGATCCCTCATGGCAGTAAGGCCTCACGCCAGCTCCTGTACTGTGGAACGGTTCCTCTGTCATTTATGTCTTTGCCAATTCAGAAGCAGGCTGGTTGTTTTGCAGCGTGTCCTGCCGCGGGTCTGTTTGCCCTTTGTTCGGGACTATACGTCTTTCCTAGAACACCCTCTGCCTCCGCTGATCGGTACTCGATTCCTCTCTTTTCCAGGTGGAATTTAGGCAAAACTTACAACATCGTGTTGGGATTTGGACAAGTCGTGCTGGGGATGGACATGGGTCTCAGAGAGATGTGCGTGGGAGAGAAGCGAACAGTGATCATCCCGCCCCACCTGGGCTACGGAGAAGCTGGCGTGGGTGAGCGATAGTGTTCGGGAGTGCTGGGAAAGTCACCATCTGAAGGCATGGGTCAGAAGTATAGCTTCCACGTTGAACTGAAGGGTTTGTGGGTTCTGTTTTCGTTTGTTTGATTTTTAATTAAGAAAACTTCAGGAGTTTTGAGCATTTTTTTAAGTTAAAGACCATGTAAATTTTGTTCAGATACTCATTACACTGTCCCTGACTTCTTGAGAAACATTCAGCTTCAAGAAAACTGGTCTGCAGGTTCATATGGCCAGGCCCTAGGGGAGGGCTTTGGGTGGTTTGGGGTTAGACTGCCTGCTTCTTTAGAACTGTTTCCTGGGCCAGGTAGAGCGAGCAGGCCATTGCTGTGCACTCCTCTGCAGCCCGTGAGTCAGCCAAGAAGATGCTGTAAGGCAGAGGTTGCTTTTGAGCTCTGGGAAAGTCAGCTTCTGCCTCACTGCCGTGGTGATATTTTACGTGATTATTTTGTGATTCCTGAATATTCCTTCATGGTGTTTTCACACTGCTGACAGCTGGCAGGGTAGGGCACCAGTTTGTAAAAGTGATTGGTATGTTAGGGTGATTTCATTTTTTTTTTTTTTTAAGAAAAAACTTTAAAAAATATATCACTTACTGTCTCTTCCTCTTATTTATCCCAGAAAAAAAAAGTCTCAAACAATATGTATGTATTCTTTAAGATTTTTCTTAGGGCATATAATTATATCATATAGTAAATATAAAATAATAGTTTTGTGGAAAATTGTGTGCTTGGCATGTGTGAGGCCCTGGGTTTAATCTCTAGCACCAAAAAATGAATTTCAAAATATAATTTATGGGCTGGAGAGATGGCTTAGTGGTTAAGAGCACTGACTGCTCTTCCAGAGGTCCTGAGGTCAAATACCAGCAACCACATGGTGGCTCACAGCCATCTGTAATGAGATCTGATGCCCCCTTTTGATGTGTCTGAAGTCAGCTACAGTGTACTTATGTATAATAAATAAATCTTTAAAAAAATAAAAAAACCAAAATATAATTTATAATTTATAACAATGTATATTATATATGTATATGTATATACATACTCATATACTTATAGTGCTACTTTTGAGTCTTATTGTATATATTGACCTTGAATTGGAAATAATTTTTAGGCATCAGTTATTCTCCTTAAAGTTCAGCCATTAAGTTTATCCTAAAATCCTATAATTGGGGTTGGGAGACGTCTCAGTAATAGGGTGCTTGCTGAACATGTGTGAGGCCCTGGCTTGATCTCCCACACCTAAAAGAAAAAATGGTTCTACAACTATTGTTCCTACCGATGGCTTTTGAATATTTTGTTTTTACCAAAACAAAACAAAACAAAACCCAGTAAAGAATATTTTTTTTCTGGGCTTGTTACTTTTGGCTTTCTGAAGCAACATTTTACTATGTAGCCCAGGCTGGCCTCAAACTTTCAATCTTCTTGCCTCAACCTTCTAAGTGCCAGGATTTTAGGTCAACATACTTGGCCTAACAATTGCATTTTCGTCTTTCATTTTGAATTCCATATAACCATAGAATTGACTCACTTATGTAAGTGCATGCTTGTGTGAGTCACGTGTGTTTGTGAGTGCATATGTGTGCATGTGTGGGGCCAGAGGCAATTCTGAGTGTCTTTCCTTAGGAGACATCTACCTTGCTGTTTGAAGCAGGGTGTCACGCTGGCTTACGTGAGCTACAGCGGCTGCGTAGCCTGGCCCAGGGGTCTGCCTGTCTCTGCCTCTTCCAAGGCTGGGATTAGGAGGGGGTGCTACAATGTCTGACTTAAATGTTTTATTTAACTTGCATTTATCTATTTATTTGTTTGTTTGGTGTGTGTGTGTGTGTGTGTGTGTGTGAGAGAGAGAGAGAGAGAGAGAGAGAGAGAGAGAGAGAGAGAGAGAGAGAGAACGTACATGCTACATGCTGTGGTGTATGTGTGGAAGTCAGAGGCCAAATTTTGGATTAAGTTTTCTCCTAGCATGTGGGTCCTCCTGGAGATCTTACTCAGGCCCTTAAGTTTAGTGGAAAACACCTTTTTTTTTGCCAAGTCATTTTGCCTGCCCATGCCTGACATGGGCAATGGGAACTAAACTCAGGCCATCTCCCTAGCCTCTCCATTTAATTTACATGTAAATTAAGACCCAGGTTTCATGAAACAATAGTCATCCTTGCTGTATGGGGTATTCAGGGATCTAGTTTATTTTATTCCTTAAAAAGAAAAAAAAGTATTATCCTCTTTTAAGGAGCAAAGAAATGAAAATGCTGGAAAGACGTATCAAGACAATATGGAATAATTATGTAATATATAATAATTATTCATGACTTCATTCGGGCATTGGCACTAGTCTAGCTGGGAACTAGTGTCTTCTTTGGGTATGGTGGCTAGAGGCTGGGGAGGACAGCGCAGGTGGATGGTCCCAACCACCAGCCTGTGTTAACACTGTGTTCCTTCTACCTGGTTGACTAGATGGAGAGGTGCCTGGCAGTGCCGTCCTAGTGTTTGACATTGAACTGCTGGAGCTTGTGTCTGGCCTCCCGGAGGGCTACATGTTCATATGGAATGGTGAAGTGTCTCCCAACCTCTTCGAAGAAATCGACAAGGATGGCAACGGAGAAGTCCTCCTGGAGGAGGTAAATGACCTTTGTAGGAGGGTCCATTATTCGGGGGCCTCCTGGGGGCAGGGGTCCATTTACTGTGCCGAGGACGGAGCTGGCCATGCAGATCTCGTGTAATGGTGGTAACTGGCACGTGTGTTTTACACACATCCTCACATGAAAGACAGAGCTCCTGAGAGGTGAGGGGATGTCTCAAATACACAGATCTGGAGTCAGTTTCCAGTCACTGGTTGCTCGCTGTTTCTCCACGTTTTCCAGCTCCACCTTCAGGACAGCCATGTGAGCAGCATTCGTAGGTTTTAGAAGAACCCGCAGAGAGTAATTACCCAAGGTCTCAGCTCCCCAGTGTGTGAGCAGGGGCCACAGCTTCTTCCTGGAGCTGAGCAGTAGTGGTCTTTTGTGCTGTCACTGCGCATGAGTTAGGGCCCAGGCTCATTCCCTTCTGCTTTCTCAAGCACAATCTCCAGTTTCACCCCTTTGTCTTCCTACCCCATCAGCTTTTCCTAGACCTGGAACATTCCTTTGGGCATCACACATGGTTTTGGTTTGTTTTTCTCTAGTCTCCTTTGTGTTTGAGACCTAGTCCAGTATGTTGCCCAGGCTGTCCTTGAACTTGGGATCCTCTTGCTTCAGC
The DNA here is from genome assembly GCF_011064425.1 of Rattus rattus. Lineage (NCBI taxonomy): Eukaryota > Metazoa > Chordata > Mammalia > Rodentia > Muridae > Rattus > Rattus rattus. The sequence continues at coordinate 84,142,794 of NC_046159.1, read as the reverse complement.
CCCCCATGTGTTGGGGTGATAGGCACACACCGCTATGCCCAGTACAATTAGTTCATGTCGTCTTGATGTCTTTCTAGTGTTTCCATTTCTATGCTCCTTTTATAGCAGAACCTCAAGAGACTTCTCCTGCTTTCCTCTACTGCTCCGATTTTGTTTGTGTGTATGAGTTTTTAAATGCATTCTTGTTTTTATTTGTTCTTTTGTTTTGGGATGAGGTTTTGCTCTATAGCTGAGTCTGGTCTTGAACTCATGGTCTTCTTGCCTCGGCCTCCCGACTGCTGGAAATAAAGGTAGGCACCATTGTGCCTAGCCCTGAATATCTGAGTTCAAACCATCTCCCTTCCAAGTAGCTGGGACTTCAGCTTCCCGCTGTGACTAGCCCTCCATTCTGTATGAAATGGAGGTCTTGCCTGCGTAAAGGTTTGCACCAGGTTTATTTCCACATCTTGTATTCTCATCACCTGCTTTACTAGCCCTACCCAAAGGCCATCTCACCCAGAGCTTCTCCATGAGCCAGTCATAGCTCCTGGCTTCTCACGACTTGCAGAGACCCATCTCAAAGCCTCCCTCTGGCTGTCAGGGCCTTCGCCATTTGCTTGCTACCACCTCCTCACCAGCTTCTGTCTTTGCTTGGGCGGTCCATTGCATGTGTTCTGAGAACCCACGAGGCAGGCTTCCACCCTCTGAGCCAACTGTTCTTCAGGCGTAGAACAGACTCAGCTTAGAGAACTGTCTGGCTCATTCCCCGACTTCCTTCAGGTCTTTGCACAAAGTCTCCCAGGTCTCAGAGGCTCTCCTCTGACCACCAAATTTATTGTTTAAATCCCCTCCCTAGTTAACCTTATCTTGCTTTCTCTCGCCTCACTCTCTCTTGGTTGAACACTCTGTTTTATAACTTAAAGTGTAATTTACTTATCCTATTCATGTAGAATGTCAGTATCACAAGAGAAGTTCTGTTTATGCTGTATCCCATGACTTTAGAATGATGCTTGGCACATGGTGGATGCTGGTAGGTTTTGATTGTGAATGAATGAATGTGTGGGTACAACACTAGTTTTGGAGGGGGTAGCCTCAGGTGGGAGGTAAAGCTGTTCTGGTGGCTGAAGCATATTGGATACCTTCATCCCAAGGACTCTTGAAGTAATAGGCACCCAAGGAACCCAGAGGATCCCATCAGATCCCCTGTGGCTGGGAGTACAGGTGGTTATGAACTACCCAACATGAGGCCTGGGAACTAAATGCTCTTAATTGGTTATCCATATCTCCAGTCTGCATCTAAGAAACCCAGGTTACGTCATTCTCAAAACAACTTGGTTTTAAAGTTCAGATTCTTATATTTTTGGTTGTGAGCCTAGCCTTTAATGGCTGAGCCATCTCTCCAGCCCAAGCACAGGTTCTTATTTGTCAATCTTCCCACTCTCATGCCATAACGTTTCAGGCTTGGTTCTGCATGCTCAGCGCTGCCATTCTCACATTTGTCCTGTCCCTTTTCCAGTTCTCAGAGTACATTCATGCCCAAGTGGCATCAGGCAAAGGGAAGCTGGCTCCCGGTTTCAATGCTGAAATGATCGTGAAGAACATGTTCACCAACCAGGACCGGAACGGAGATGGGAAGGTGACAGCTGAGGAATTTAAACTCAAGGATCAGGAAACCAAACACGATGAACTGTAAGCCTGACACGAACCAGTTTGTGCCTAGGAGTGCATGACACCAAGCGACCTGTCGTGGCGGAGCATGCTGTCAAGGTGTGAAGATTTCTAGGAAGGTTCGAGAGTAGCCAGTAATAGGTGGGCCATGTAGTACCTGGTGCCCATGTTGAGAACGTGGGTGGGTTTCCAGGGACAGTAAAGAGAATCTGGATAGAGCACCTTGGCATAGGAAAGCCTGCAGCACCAATTGTATTTGTAAGTCTTCTGGAAGGTTGTGATCCTAAAGGAAAATTATTTCATAGAAGATGTAGCTGTCATGGAAGAAACGACAAGTACCCAGGTGTCTACCTAAAGAAACGATTTGTTTTTAAATCTTGCTGGTGTCTTAAAAAATGTTCACTACGGGCAGAAAGATAAAGGGTACACATTTTCCAGCAAGATTCCTTGACAGCAGCCATTGCTCTTTTCAGTGTTCTGCACAATCTCTGGTTATACCAGGGCCTGTGCAACAGCCACCCCCTGTCACCGTCCCTATAAATCCATTTCATGCTTTCCAGTTCACTCTCTACACTGGCAGCCCTCCAATTGTAGTGTCTGTCACTTAAAGGTTAACAGGAGTCTCTTGGACAGGAAAAACACAGACCAAATGGAAGCTGTCTTAGCTCCCAAGTAGAGGGTTTCACCTGCAGTTGCTACATAGGCTTATCTGATTGGCTCTTCCTTATCTTTCGGACACTATCCCATAGGGCTCTTTCTCTCTCTCTCTACTCTGTATTTCTTTGGGTAGATACATGTAGGACTGATGGCTGGGTCTCACTGGTCAGCCAACAGAAAATTTTACTGTGACTAAAGTGGATGTGTTATCCCAACAAATGAAGGTGACATTTTCTGCCACCCATTTGTGTTTTGGAGGGTAATTTGGGGTCTCCTGCTGTAGAAAAGCAATACTGTTATTCAGGCCAGCCCATTCCCACACCATGTGGTAGCCATGTTCCTGCCTTATGTCCTCGGTTCCCAGTGGTGTTGGCACTCACCCTGAAGTAATCAGGAGGTTTCCTTTTGAAATGACCTTTTTACAAATTTGAACTGTTTTGTACTGATATTGCCCTGAGGTAGTTCATGCAAATGCTGTGCACTCATTCAGTGGAATTATTGTTGGAAAACTGATCTTTTTTTCTGATATAAAGTGTTGAATCATATCATCTGGCTTTATGGTGTTTTATTTGAAGGTCTAGAGGACCTTAAGACAATGCACTGTGTGGTTGAAGTCCCCTTGACAAAAACTTGGCAGGATAGCATTGCATTTATTGCAGAGCATTGTGAGTGTGGTGGGGGTGGGGAGGAAGTACTGGCAGGAAACTCACTCGATAAGCTTATTGAAAGGGCTATTTACAGGTGAGGGCAGGGCTCAGGGCAGCAGAAAATGCTGAGATACTGAGAAGATAGGGTTGCTTAGTGATAGCTGGAAGCAGTTTGCCACTCCTAGGTCTGGGGTTTCAGGTGAATCAGCTGGAGCAATGTGTGTGCTGGGGCATCTAGCTACACACTGCATGGCTGGCACTGCAGCCTGGTGAAGGATAAGAGATACCATCTCTTCTCACCCTCCTGTCTGCTGCCTATGGTTGGCTCCTATCAGGTGAACCCCCACCTAAGCCAGATGGAAAGGACCTCAGGGACGGGGTCTCTCTCCCAGGTCGGCCGCATGAAATGTGCAGTTTGTGAAGAATGGAGTTTGGGGAGATGGCTTAGTTGGCAAAGTGCTTGCCATGCACCGGAGCATGGGAACCGGAGTTTGATTCCCAGAACCCACGTAAAAAAGTTGGATGTGCTGCTGAGTGCTTGTAATCCCAGTGCCGAGGAGGTAAAGCAGATCTCGCTGGAGTTGGAAGCCATCCTGGGTCATAGAGTGGGTAGTAGCAGGCCAGTGAGGTCACATAGCACGGCCCCCTCTAACCTGGAGAGTGAGAGGCAGAGGAAGAGGGGTGGGAGGGGGAGGGGAAAGAGGAGGGTGGGGGAGATGAGTGTATTGCTGGCCTGTCTGCAGGACTGTAACCTAAGCACTCCCTGGCTCTTGTGCCATCCGCTACTATGTTAGGTCTTCAGGAGCAGCCATTTATTTTAAAGTCCTTTCCCCTTGGCTTTCCTGTGAAACTGGAGTATTTTTATGTAATAGAGAGAGTGCTGGCAATCATTTAGGCCCAGTTGCCAATATGACACTTTTGTCTTTTAATACTATGCGGGTGCTTCATCCTTAAGTTAGTATTTTAATTAGCCACAGAATCATTTCCAGCTTTCATGGTTTATATCTAAAATGCTGATGAAGGCTGGATTTTTTTGAGTCTGGGGTCTTATGTCTTTAGTTTTATTATCAAACTCTTGGACTCAGGTGATCCTCCTTCTCCAGCTTCTGTAGACACCAACTGTCACACTCAGATCAGCTTTTTTTTTTTACATCCGTCTTTAGCTTAGGCTGGTCTTCAGTGTCTCATGCAGCTGAGGGCTGAATTACAGGTGTAATCCCATTCATTACATGCACATTGTGCACATTGAACTGAGAATCTTATCAACTCTCCAAGGGCCACCACAGCTGACTTGGTGGGAAGCCTATAGGCCCTTGGGAGCTTGCCTTTCAAGGAGACTAGAATGGTGGTGTGCTCTCCTTTTTACTTCCTGGTCATGAGGTAGAAATTTTGCTCCATCATGTATCCTGCCTCTGTGGCCTGCCTTTTCAAGGCTTAAAAGGAAGAAAATTTTGAGGCACCCAATTTTTCTCCCTATTACTTATTTTTATATCTTGATGAAAAAGCTGTGTAAGCAACAGCCAACTTTATAGTTTCTCCTGGAACAGCTCCTTTGAGCTGGCCTAGTTGATATTTGACATAACTCAGAGATACCATATAGAGAGTTTCAGGTACATTTCCATCTTCAAATGCTTCTGTGACCCTCCTCTATTCCCAGTGGTCTTTATGCCCATTTGCTGTCAGGGTACTTTATTTATTCACCTAGGAAAACTCTTCAGCAATCTGAACTTCATGTCATGATTGACTTCTTGTTTCATTTATCTCTGTCTTCGAGTTGCTTGACCATAGCATATAACCATTCTCTTTGTCTAGGAGTTCAGGTGCTTTTCATTAGGGGTCATTATTATAGGACTTCTATTTTTGGAGAGAATGTGAATTGTGTGTGTGTGTGTGTGTGTGTGTGTGTGTGTGTGTGTGTGTGTGTGTGTGTTGTGTAATTCTTCATTGAGATTTGTGCCTCTGAAGCTGTTTGGTGGTTAAGGTTTTCCTTTCTTTTTCTTTTTTGTTGTTTAAATTACCTTTCCTCATTGTACACAGTGTTTAGGAAGGCTGATGGTTGGGACTGTGATTTCCTGATTGGTATTTAGTGCTCTACTCCAGGCCCCAGGTCTTCTGCTCGTCAGCTAGTCTGGTGCCTGCAGTGGCTAGGTCAGGAAGGTTGAAACAAGTTTTCCCTGGTTGTGTGGACTGGTCATGCATCACAAGCCTGAATAGAACAGCTGGAGGGTCAGTCAGGCATCGAGCAGAGCTCTGATGAATCTAAAATGGAGGTAAGAAACTGAGCCTCAAGACCACAGTTGGTGACTAGACTCACAGGTTGCTGGTGGAGAGTGGGCTAGGATATGGTTAAATCCTGAAGAGAATGGGAGAGAGGCTGGGATGGAAAAATGTCCCTGGCAGCTGAGGGCTTGGGAAACCTAAGGAGAATGGTGCAGAAGGGCTATGCAAGTAGTCTGCTCTGTTCTGAGAACAGCTTGGAACAGCTGGGTCTTCCAGAGCATTAAATTACTGTGAACACGTCACAACTTTATCTCCATGGCCCTCACTGTGCAGTCTACCATGACCTGTTAGATGCTGCACCCATACCCAACAGGTTTTCTTGGGTTAATCTGCACCTAGCAATCCACGTTCCATGTGACAGCATTGTGACTGGGGCTCTGGAAATCCATTTTCTTTTCTCTTTTCGTTCCCTTCCTTCCCTTTTCTTCCCCTTCTTAACTTTTTAATTGATTCTTTGTGAGTTTCACATCATGCACTCCAATCCCACTGTGCCTTCATATTGGCCCTCTGCCCTTGCAACCTCCCCTGCCCCCAAAAGAAAATTAAAAAAAAAATTAAAAACAAACAAACAAAAAACAAAGCATAAGGAACATCTCGTTGTGGAAGCTTCATTGTGTCACACAGTATATCTCTCTGTCCACACATCTTTACTTGCAAATGTTTGTTTCAAGGAGTCATTGGTCTGGTATGAGGTTTCTGGCTTCTGTGACACTATCAATACTGGATCCTCACAGGGACTCCTCTTCAATATCCTGTTATTGTCCTGTGTCATGAAGATCCTGCAGCACTTTTTGTTTTCTGAGACAGGGTCTTGCTGTGTAATTATCTGGCTCTGAACTCATGATTCTTCTGCTTTGTCCTGAGTACTGGGGTTATAGAAATGTACCTCTGTACGCAGCCCCAACTTCTGGTTTATAAAACCCTGCAGTTTCAACTATACTCTTAACGGTGCTCTTTCCTTTGAACATGATACTATTCAGTATGTTCTCAGTCCTTTGATCACTAAACTTCACATTAAATACTTTTGCTCTTTATTTATTAGAAAAAAAAAACAAACAAAAATACCAATGGAGAGCAAGGATAAGAGATTATGTATCATTTAACCTTGTCTTTCTGCCCCTTCTGGGGCAGGACTAGAGACCATTCTTCACAATGAATGGCCAGACCAATCAGATCATGTGTGGTGTCTGTAAGGCAAACCATTTAGTTGCCAGGAGAATCTGAAGTTTGTATGTTACAGTAAGGATCAAATATATCACAGTAGAAACTAAACCCACAAAAGCCAAGCAGCAACGAGATCTGGAATGGGACCTGGGGAAGATCCCTAACTTTGCATTACTTAGTCACCAAGGGACCCAGAGTGACTGATCTGAATGAGATATCTCCCATAGTCTTGGGCATCTGAATACTTGGTCCTCAGCTGGTGTTGCTGTCTGGGGAGGTGTGGTATTAGTGGAAATATGGCACTTGGGGTGGGTTTGGAGAGATAAAAACTCCCACCATTGCTAGTTTGTTCTCTCTGCTTTGAGCTTGCATTTCTTCCTGCTCCTGCTGCCTCTGCTTCACCACCATGAACCCTAACTCCCCGGAGCTGTAAAAGCCCAAAGAAACGCTCTCTTCCATAACTGGACTTAGCCATGGCATTTCATCACAGCAACAGAAAAGTTTCTGAAACTTTACAAGGAACTATTTTCTTGTGTTCAATAAAAGGAAATAATTTTCATAGTCCTTAGTATTCTTCTTCTTTTTTTTTTAAAGATTTATTTATTTTATGTATATGAGTACACTGTAGCTATCTTCAGACACACCAGAAGAGGGCATTAGATCCCATTAGAGATGGTTGTGAGCCACCATGTGGTTGTTGGGAATTGAACTCAGAACCTCTGGAAGAGCAGTCAGTGCTCTTAACCACTGAGCCATCTCTCTAGCCATCCTTAGTATTCTTAAAGGACGAATTAAATTTTTGCTGCAATATCTTTTTATGCTTAGACATGTATTTTGATAGTAGGATTAATGTAAAAATGCGCACTCTATGGTTTTTGCGTTTTTTCCTTGGTCCCATATAGCCCAGGCTGGTCTGACTTGAGGCTGACCTTAAATTCTTGACTCTCCTGCACTTTTCTCTCATGTGTTAGGATTACAGACGTGTTGCAGAATATGATCTCGACAACAGAATCTTAAAAAAGCTTTCCATTTTGGGTTTATTTTCAGTGCTTCACACAGAGTACTTGTAATGTTAATGATGTGGATACCAACAGGTTTTCAGATACAACTTCCTGGAAAATATTTTTTCCAGACAAAATAACCAAATAAAACACAATTTCAGGAGCTGATATGGTCACACTCCACCCCAATTACAAAGCTAGCAGTGGTTAAAATCAGGACACCATCTACCGAGAGTGTCCTGTGCACCTCCACACTCACCTGGGAGTGTGCCCGGAGACTGCAGAACACCACACTACAAGATTCACTTGGGAAAGGGGAGCTATTCTGTTAATCTTGGCCTTAAGATCATTTTTAATTACTTAAAAAAATCTGATGAGTACAGTGACGGAGGCCGGAAGAGGGGCTGCGGTTCACAGGTTCCACGACTCAAGATCCTTTGTTGGGGGGAAGGGGGAAGCCAGGAGCAAGACTGTTTTATAAATAAGAGTCTTTCCTCAAGACGGACAGTGCCTGATTCAGGTGTACCCCTGGGAGAAGTCTTCCACAGTGGCTTGTTTATAATGTCTTCTGTAAAATCGAGTTGACAACTTCCAGTGATTCTTCTTTTACTAAAACAATATCATAAGAGTCCATGTATTTTTCTAAAAGCTCGTCTACCTAGTCAACAGAAGAACAAAAATAAAATTAGCATGCAGAGGACAGATAATTTCAATTTTAACCTCATGATGTTAGATTTCTTTATATATAGAATATAAATCTAATTTCATATAGGGTTGAAATGTATAAACATACTCTCAGGTTGTTTTTAAAGAATTATTTTGTTTCTGATTAAGATTGTAATTTTCTCAGACAGGGTCTTACTGTATGAGATGAGCCTGGCCTTCAACCTTGAGGGCAGCCTCCTGCCTCAGCCTCCTGGTCGCTGGGTGACACAGATACATTATCATGTCTAGCTTACTCTCAGACTTATCCTGGACAGGAATTTTTCCACACGGAGATTTTCTCACTAAATGATTTCTTTCCAGCCCCGTGGGTTCTGAATCTGGGCAACTCTGTATGGGGAGCACTTGGCCATGCATGACACTCATGACTAGGGAGCGCTGCCTACTGCCACTTTGAGAATGCGACCTCCACGTATCACACAGGGCTCTGCTTCCTATCTCCCCAATCAATACTGAAGCAGGAGGCTGAAATACCGTCTTACCCGCAACTAATTACAATGTTTCATCTTAATTTAAAAAAAAGAAAATTAAATTAAACTACAGCTCTGCACACTTACTCTGTCATTCAGGTAACCAATTTTCAGAATGTGTTCGACGTTGGCTACACCATCGGCCATCCTTAAGTCTCCTTGGGAGTCCCCCAGCAGAATGATGTTGCTGTTGTCTTTCAGTTGGCTGAAGTAGTCTGTATTCTTCAGGGCACCATCATGTTTGTTGAATACATGAATTAGGTCTCCTTTGAATCCTTTCAGCACTCCCTATTAAAATATTTTAAATAAGAGCTTAAGAAAAACCTTATTATATTTATTTATGTTTGTATATGTCTGTGGGTGCCCGTGTCAGGGAATACTTGGAGGGTGAGAGGACCACCTGCAGGAAATGGCCCTCTCCTTCCATCTAGAGGATTAAAATCAAGCTGCCAGGCTTGGTGGGACACACCTGTAAGTACTGAGCCATCTCTCTGGCTTGAAATAATAGGTTTTTACAAATTCTACTTGTTAGGTTTCTTTTATACTTTATGATTCTAAATAGATGTTGCTATTTATCATGTCTTTGACTTGATCTCAAAACACAGAAGTCTGTCACACACATGAAAGGGAGGACAGACTCCAAGACAACATATGCTCCACTCACCACATTAAATGGCAAAACACAGCTAGTCAAGAATTCAGTTTTACTTTTCATTTTTGTTCCTAGCCAAAGGATTCCATTTGATGCCTTTTATTGTTGGGGTTCTTATTTTATTTTGTTTGAGTCTATATAACCAAGACTTTGAGTTCATAATTCTATCCTCAGCTGAATGCAGGGCTTATATGCATTTTCTACCAGACCCAGAAAAATTTAAAATATACTTGTCCATAAAAAATGCCAGTATTATTCACTTCTTCTTCCCCCATTTATGATGTACTCTTCAGAGCTGCACCATTGAATTATTGTCACATAAGTTTTGTGAAACGTTTTTCTTTTCTTGTTTTTTGAGATAAGGTTTCTCTGTGAGCCCTGGCTGTCTTGGAACTAGCTCTGTAAACCAGGCTGGGAAACGCTTGCCTGCCTCTGCTTCCTGACTGCTGGGATGGAATGTGTGTGTCATCGATACCTGCCAAGTCTCCGCTTCCTGATTGCTGGGATGGAATGTATGTGTCATCGATACCTGCCAAGTCTCTGCTTCCTGATTGCTGGGATTGAATGCGTGTCAAGGATTGAATACCTGCCAAGTTTTCTAAGTTTTAATATTAACATAACTTTTTGGTGAATTTTAATTATTAACTCACGAACTTGTTGGTAAAACCTTAAGGGCATGAAATACAAATATAACACTGAGAAATATAACACACGAGTCTCATTAATAGCCTATCAGCAACATATACTTGTTATTAGTAAAGAACATGTGTGCTTACACAGTTAGAATATTTTAGATTGGATAGTAGCTCTGAGGAATGATTTTACATTCTTACATTTTCATCAAAATCCATGAAGTTAGACACTACTTTGACGTTTGAGTGATAAACTCCAGCCTGCCGGATAACTTCTTCAAGTACGTCACCGATACCAGCCGAAAATATGAACACAGGGATACCGTGCTGTTGAAGTTTACCGAAGAAATTCTCATATCCTTCCCTGCAATTGGAGGCACAGTGTGTTTATGAGGAGGATTTCTATCTTTTTCACCCAGAAGGTATAAAGCAAAGTATTTCTACCTGATTCTACATATCATATTCTCATTCCAAAACAATCACTGAGCCGACAGCTGACTCTCTACCTTGCTACTAATCCTAGCAGTACAAGTTATGTGTTTTTAGATTTATACTGAGCATGGATAAAAGCCTACAATTTACACCATTTAAAAGCAAGGGTCAAACCATACTTGAAAAGCCACTAGGGTGTTCTGATCTTCCAACAGGAAAGAGGGCAGCAAAACTGAGCTATAGTCTCTTTCACCAGCCACTGCTCCTGTTCACAACCTTGTATTTGTGTACACACACACACACACACACACACACACACACACACACACACACACACACACCACTGTATCTGTTCACTCATCCCCACCATCCTTTCTTCTCTGCATGGCCGCCTTCCTCTCACCAAACATCCGTCTTCATGCAACACATATACAGATAGACTTAGATGAGAGCAAATCCGTAGTATTCACCCCCACCCCTTACCATCCCCTGTTCTTCCCCACATCCCCTGTGTTTATACTCTCTGTCCCTCTATGTTCTTATCAAATGTATACTATAAATACATGAATACTTTAGGCTACATATCCTGTATATGAGAGAAAATGTGATTCTTGTCTAATTCTGGTTTATTTTTCTTAACATAATTATCTTTAAATCCACCCATTTTCCTAAAAATGACACAAACTCATTCTTGTTCATAAGACCTTAAAATCTACTGTTCTTACTCTTTTGACAACAGAATCATTTCTTCTTTAATCATAATCCTTTTATGATTATGGTAAAGTGTAACGTGATTACGTGAGTGGGGGTAGTTTAGTGGCAGAGCAATTGCCCAACATGTGGAAGGTCCTAGGTTCAATCCCCAGCAGAGGGAAGGAAAAACATAGTTGCCAAACAAGTTGGAAAAAAAAAATATTGAAAGTAAGCTTGATTTTCACACAATTATAGTCCATATTGTAAATGTTCTCTCTCCTCTCCCCTCTTCCCCCTCTTCTGTGTGTGTATAGTACTCGATATGTAGACTTGGTTGGTCTTCAGCTGGCTGTGATTTCCCCCACCTCTGCCTCCTGAATTCCATAATCACAGGTTTTGACACTGTCAAATCCTTGCAATTACTTTACTTATATATTAAAATATGTTCCTGTAAAATTTCAAAGCATGAGAATTTCAAAATTAGATTCACTTAAATTTAGAAACAATTCCTAGTTCAAACCTTTATAGCTTATAAATATTTCCTTTAAATTTAAGATCTTTCAAAACTGTTTTCCTACAGAACCTGAAAATCATATTGGTTATGTAAGTCTGTACATTATTCTTAAAATTTAAAAAAAATTGTAGAAAGGAAATACAAACCATCACTTACATCTTCCAGTGCACTTACTACCCATAGCAAATCTAACTGGACGAAACTCTTTTTGGATAGGGTTTCCTGTATTCCAAGCTGGCCTCAGACATCTATTTCATTCAGGATCCTCCTGCCTCGATTCCCAAATGCTGGAACTTGAGGTATGTACCACCAGGCCCAGGTTTTTAAAAAAATGTTTTTAAATTTTATGTGTATGGTGTTTTGCCCACATGTACTCGATGTGTTCCTGGTGCCCAGGGAGGTTAGAAAAGAGTCTTGGGTTCCCTGGAACTGGAGTTACAGACTGCAGTGAGCTGACATGTAAGTGCTGGGAATCAAACTCTGGTCCTCTCCCAGAGCAGCAAGAGCTCTTAACCGCTGGGCCACTTCTCCAGCCCCCTCAATGCCGGTTTTATTCAGTGCTCAGATCAAGCAAAGAGCTGTGGGCATTGCTGGACAAGCACTGTGCCAGCAGAGCGACACCCTGAACCCTAACAGTTCTCACTTCAGAGCTTTTCCTTATTGCAGCATTATTTTGTGACACTGATACATCTTGTGTTAAGGAATAATGCAATACCTTATTTTTGATTAAAGCACATAATTTAATATATACAATAGCAGTTAATTCTGTCGACAACGGAAATAACAAAACACAGGAGAGACTTACTTGAGCATGACATCAGAGTCAGCCACAATCTCTTTAAGTTTAGCTTTTGGTATGCCTTGTTCAATAAGCAAACCATGCGATTTGGTATACCTGGAGTTTATGATCAAAGGAGAGAAGAGAGAGCAGTTAAAATATTAAAACTATTATCTTTATTGCAAATCATTCCTGAGTGAGTGCTGATCCTCACCATGTGGACTTAACTCTTTGAGATGGAGGAGCTTAAAATGTGTGATGGTGTTCTCGCCCAGTGTCCCAGATCTCAGACGCAGGTTAGCATAAATATGTTGGTAAGGAAGTGTGGAAACAGCTGTAAGCCTTTCGTTCCTCAGCCCACAGATAAGATTCAGTCTAACCTGGGCTGTCGGGCTTCTTCCTCCTTTTAGAAATAAGCTAAGTAATTCTTTACTCACTGAGCAGCTTAAATTTTCATGAAATCTCAAAGTAATGGAATGCTGCTTGGTGAAAAGAAAAATTCTTGGCAGCAGAGTTTCACATACGCTGGCCTGCTCTACTGCTACACACAGAACCACAGCAGCACAGTGGAAGGGGCCTTTAGAACCGAACTCTTTACAGCTATGAAAACTGCCTTCTCCCAGGAGGAACCGGGCCCCTTGCCTAATAACTGAACATCCCTGTAGGATTTGAAGTGATAAGTTTTCCTCTCCTTTCTTCTCGTGGGACAGCTTACTGTTCGAAAGCCCTATTGGCCTGTACTCACTATGCGAGTTAGGGTAGCCTCAAACCAGAAACAATCCCTCTGCCTCAGCTTTCCAAAAAAACCAGGTTGTCTCTGTGATCAGAGCTTATTCCATCTGCAGATAAAAGTAACTGCAAAACTGCCCTTTCCCCACACAGAAATCAATCTTTTTAAGTGTTCCAAAGCTAGCTCCAGTTTTGATTCTACATGTGAACAGAGAAAAATCTCTTTTCAACAGAGACTGGCAGTTCCTGTCAATATTCTTGGTCTCTTAAAATTTTAAAGTAGATGTTGCTGCTCAAATCAAAGCCATTCTTGGAATGCTTCTCAGTGGATCTGGCTCTGGTTTCTCTATCATTCTGGCAGACTCCTCGGCGGACTCTAATAAGTTTGTCAACGTTTGTCTTGTCCTGGAGTTCCACACAAGCCTCTCACTGTGGTCTACGAGAATGTTGCAGTTTGATGAACACAGCCAACACCACAGGCCCTGTCCTCCACATTGGGACAGACGCAGCGTGGATTCTAGTTTGTTTCTTTGTACTTAGATCAAGTCTTGTCTAATAAGCTTTAAAATAAGGATGTAGCTTTTAAGACCTATGTGCCAGACTTTTTGTTTACCCTTACCACATGCCATCTTAAGGCATATCGCAGGCTGATAACTCATTGCAGTGACTAAGCTTCTCTGTACTCATTACCTGCTTATCTATCTGGACAGTAGAGGAGGGAACGAGATATCAGTTTTAGCTGGGCCACTGTGTCACTAGCACGTCAGTGCTCCTTCTGCTCAGACACTCACCACTCTACCATGTAAGGGAACTTCTCTTCCACGGTGAGAACAGGATCAACCTCAATAGCGTAGTACTGCTCCTTTAGCTGCAGTAACTGGAAAGAAACGAGTGACTTAGTTGGGAGGACATACATTTTTGTCATTTACCTATTACAGAAAACAATGCAAAGAATAAAAAACCAACAGCTTATATGCCGCTTTCCAGTAAAAATAAAAATTGGAGACGGTTCGATCTTCATTTACATGTAGTTAGATTCACCAGCAGAAGCCACCTTACTTGCAAGACAGCAATTCAATAACTCTAAGTACTCCTTCAAACGTCATTAGAAAAAGTGTGGTCTTATTTTTCAGGCTCTGTTCTGCTGCGCTGTGTGGTACTGGGGACTGAATGTGAGGCACTGTACAAGTTAGGCCCTTGTGCTCCTGCCCGGCCCAGTTTTACTTTTTATTTTGGGCCAGGTTCTTTGCTATGGTACCCAGGTGGCCTTGAACATTCAAATCCTTCTGCCTCAGCCTAAGTAGTAAGATTACAGGCCAGAACCACCAGACCTGCAACGTTTAGTCCTAAAATGAACTTGGATGGGCACCATGAGCTGCCCTGTTAAGACAGAGGCAGGCACCCCAGGAACACCCTGATCAGTTGAAGGGAGCAAATCATCATGAGACCTTTGCCCTCCCAGTTAATGCAAGGAGCCAGAGTGTTCTAATAACAACTTCTAAAGCTGGCTGTGCTGGCAACGGTTTCACACCGTGTAATCCTAGCACCTGGGAGGTCAAGGAAAGGGGAGCAGGATCTTTAGGTGTTATTCAGCTAGCCAGGCAGTTCAAAGCCAGTCTAGGCTAAATGAGACCGCCATCTTGGAAAGAAAAGGCTAAGACAGAATTCATACAATAGACTTGGTACTTAGTGGATGCTTAGCATGTGCCAGATATGGCCACAAGCACTGAACATTCATTTCACTTCTTTTGAGGTAGGGGGGTGAGTGGAGGACAAGTATCACCATCTAGCTAATGCTGGCCCCAAACTTGAATCAGGACTCTAGTCTGGGATTTTATGTGTCTGCTATCATGCCCAGCCTCTGACATTCATTCCTGTCTGAGGGGAAAGAAACTAAATCAGTTGAGGCAATGAAAGGCTTAACTATACACTTGTAATGATTTGATATTTACCTTTCTTCGACATTCATCTGTAACGAGCTTACAGTTGTCAATGATATCTAGAGAGAAGGGTACAATATAGGCATTAAAGAAACTTCTGGTTGATGCTGCCACTAATAAAGACTTTAAGAGTCAAGTCCATTACTTGGTTATTGCAACTTTTGTCCTCAAGGCTGTCATTCAAATGGTGTTCATTGCTCCAGGAGATAATGGTTTCAGAATCTGAGATTTAGAACTTCTTCACATATACCACTTACCTAAATAGTTCAGTATCTTCAAACAATCAATTGTATACTATTTCCCTTTTCACCTTCCTTTTTAATAAACAGAAGTAACAAATACAGCTCGAAGTTTATAATTTTCTTTTTCTTCCTATTTTGAGACGTGTGTGTTGTGGTTTATGTTAATGTAACACAAACTACAGTCACCTGGGAACAGAGAACTTCAACTGAAGAACTATATATATCCAACACACTGGCCTAGGGCAGTTTGCTTGATTAATAATCGATGTGAGAAGGCCCAGCCCGCTGTGGGTGAGTGTACCCGAATGTGGTCCTGGGTAGTATAAGAAAGCAAGGTGAGCAAGCCAGTACGCCCTCATGGTCTGCCTCATGGTCTTGGTTTCCCTCCATCATGGGTTGTAACAGGAAAGACAAACAAACCTGTTCTCTACCCAAGTTGGTTTTGATCTCTGTTTTAGAAAGAACAGACACCAAACTTAGACATAAGGTCTCATGTAACCAGGCGGATTTTAAATTTAGGATCCTTCTGCCTCCACTGCCCCACTGTGGAGGATTATAGGCACGAGCCAACTACACCCAGTTTATGCCATCTTAGAGACCAAACCCAGGACGTCATGTATGCAAGGCAACTGAAATACACGTACCCCAGCCATGAAAGATACCATTTTCTAAAGAATGGTACTTCATGTGAAAATTTGGAAAAGTTATAATTACTAGTATTTTAGTCTATTTCTTCTCAAAGTATTACTTATTATTAATGAACTGCGGCAAAATGAGCTCAAGTCAAATCCAGTTCTTTTCATTTCCTGTTTTCCTCTGCATTTTCCATATAATTAAAACTCCATAGATACCATTCACAATGGTTGTACAGTTTCTGGTATGTGGATGGGATAGAATTTTAATTGCCTTCCAAGATGTTGTCATTTAATTTAATTTTGTGTTGTCAGAAATCAGTGTCTGGGCTTTACACATGCTAGGCTAGTGCCCTACTACTGAGCTTCGTCCGTGACCCAGAGTGTGTCAGCCGGTTTTCTGTCAACTCCAACACAAGCTGGGGTCACCTGGGCAGAAGGAACTGGGCCGAAAATGCCTCCATCAGACTGGGCTGTGGGCCATTTCTTGACTGATGTGGAGGGGGCTGGCTCATTGCGGGTGTTCCACCCTAGCTTGCGTTGAGAAAGCAGGTTGAGCAAATCTTAGAGGAACAAGATAGAAAGCAGCATTCCTCCATGGTCTCTGCATGAGTTCCTGCTTGACCTCTTGTCTTTGGCTTTCCTCTATGATGGACTGCAACTGCAAGCAAAATAAACCCTTTCCTCCCCAGTCTACTTCTGGTCAGTGTTTACAACAGCAATAGAAATCTAACTAATAAACAACATTTGGTAAGTGTTAGTTTTTGGGGAGGGGGAGGTGTTATCCCCAAATTAAAACCTTTCAAGTATTTCTGGAGTGATAAAGACTATAAACAGTGAGAAATATTTAGGAGTCTTCATCCATTCTCTTTTCTTCCAAAACCATATATATAAATAACCACATAGGATGAGTAAAAACCAATCCTCAAAACATACAAGAAGAAGCAAGTTTCTTCCCTTTCAATATCAGAAAGAGAAGAGTATACCAAACCCCAGTCGCTTCACTGATAAACATTAATGATTACATTCATTTCCTTGTGTAGCACTATCACACTTACTATGACATGTTGGGCATCTTTTCCCATTGTAGGAGAACCTACTGAGAGTCATATCAAAGTCGGTTATTATCTGTAAGAAAAAGGAGAAGGCAAAATTGTAAACAAGTCTACCACAATCAGAAGCTCACTACGCTAAGCAAATACAGGACCTGGAGCCTTTTAACTGAGGAGCACTCCCTTTAATCACAGCGCTAGGGAGGTGGAGGCAAGTGACCTCTAAGTTTGAGGACTGCTTGGTCCACAAAGTGAGTTCCAGGACAGCCAGGGCTGTTATACAGAGACAACAAAAACAAACACACAAAATATCTGTGTGTGTCAATGTGAGCACACCATGCTCTGGTAGGTGTGGGCCAGGGGACAACTTGTACGAGTTGGTTCTTGCCTTCCACCTTATTGAGGCAGGGTCACACTTGTTTCTGCTACCCTGCTCTGGATATGCAATAGATAATAAATTAGCTTTTAGGCAGTTAAAAGAGCAAAGGAATTCTTAAAGTTGGAATAAATAACTTCTTCAGTTCCTTCATTTAGTGTCTGTAAGTCTGTACTTAAAGAAGAATAAGCTTAAGCCTGGGATGGCGCCTGTTGGAAGTCGGAAGCAAACCATAAAATCCCAGACCAACAGTGAGAAAAACACACAAAAGTCAACTATGCCTCAGAGAGTTACACTGTAATTTGATGATGACCCAGTTGATTAACATATAGAGTAACTTGAAACTGTATTCTTTTTACTATGACTCCTGAAATGGTTTAACATCTGTTTATAGTATTAGTTATCTTAGAACTTAATACAGACAAACAGACCCTCTATTACTAAGATTTTATCAAAGCAGGAGATTAATGAGCAAGCTTTCCCCTGCAGTTGCTAGGTGCTGGCTGGACCCACAGTTTCATTTACCCTGCAGTGCCCTATCGGTAACCCCAGACAGATGCGTCTACTTCAACTTTTCTTTTCAGTTGGCTTACATTTTGTCATACAATATCTTTTGGTCATAATCTTCCCCACCTCCCATGTCTTAGCTCTCTTTCTCTCCACACAAACAAAGCAAAGAAACTAAAAAGACAAAAAAGTACCAAACCAAACCCAAACCACGGAGTTTGTCTTGTGTTGCCAAAACTCCCGAGTAGGAAGTCTGCCCTAGAGTGTGGCTGACAGAGCCAGCATCCCTCCACTGCTGAGAATTGACTTTCCTTTTCCCAGCAGCTATTACTTCCAAATCAGCTTCAATGTTTAAAAAAGCTTAAAGTCACCTGAAGTTTGGCAGCGCCTCCTTTAATGAGACCACAGATAATTTCTTCTACTCTCGTTGGGTTCTTGATACGAACTGAGCTTTTCTGAAATTCTGGCATCTAAAAAGGTGAATAGAAATGAATTAGTTTTACTTATTTTCCCTAGTTCCTGCAACATCAAGGAGCTTGTATTAGAAAGTATAAAAATGCTGAGCTGTTATTGTAAAAATGCAGATCACCATATCAACCTACCATTTATATATGCAAAAATTTAAAAGACGTAACTAGTTTCCTAATAGAAAATTAACATAAAACTATGTTGTATGGCAGTACAAATCTGTAATGCACCCTGGAAGCTAAGGCAGGAGGATTTTTTTTTTAATTTTTTAATTTGATATATTTCTTTACTTACATTTCAAATGTTATTCCCCTTCCAGGTTTCCTGTCCATAATCCCCAATCCCTCCCCTCCTTCCCCCATACATCCCCCTTACTACCCCCTCCCCCATATTCCCCTGCACTAGGTGTCCAACCTTGCCAGGACCAAGGGCTTCCCCTTCTACTGGTGCCCCAACAAGGCTATTCTCTGCTACATATGCAGTTGGAGCTCTGGGTCAGTCCATGTCTAGTCTTTTGGTAGTGGTTTAGTCCCTGGGAGCTCTGGTTGGTTGGCATTGTTGGTTTTTATGGGGTGGGCAGGAGCTGAGTTTAAGAATACCTCAGAGTATACAGCAAGAGCAAATCTTATACAAAGCAAACCTAACAAAAGAAAAACCTTACATTTATGGTTTAATGTTTACAGTTACTTTATAAGAAAGTATAATTTTCTTATATAAATATACAGGTAATATGCTTCCCAAACTCTACAGAGCATAAAAAACTGTTCTCATTAGTTAAAACTGTCCAGAATCCTAGAAAAATTTGAATTTAATAGTTATTTCTTCTAAGGAATCTTTTGCTTACGATTTAATTTGTCTGTGGTTGTGCTTGCCTTTAACCCCGTTACCTGGGAGGCATATCTCTGAGTTTAAGGCTAGTGTGGTCTACATAGCAGTTTCAAGACAGACTTTGTCTTAGAAAACAAAATGAAAAAAAAAAAAAAAACCAAAAAAACCCAAAAAAAACCAACCACACCTACCTACTTAGCAGGTGGAGGCAGGAGGATCACTTGAACACAGATGTTTGAGGCCAGCCTTGACAACAGAGATTGGTCTCAGTTTTAAAAATTAATTAATACCTAAAAATTAAGTATTTGAAAGTATGTGAAGTGCAAATAGATTATATGCAAATAGCATGTCATACTAAGTGAGATAAACATGTTTTGGATAGTTTTCTATCAACTTGACACAAGCTAAAGTCACCTGAGAGGGAGCTTCACTTAAGAAAACGAGTCCATAAGGTTGAGCTGCAGGATAGACTGTAGAGCACTTTCTTAATTAGTGATTGATGTGGGAGAGCCTGGCCCTTGTGGGTGGGCTGGTGATCCTGGGTTCTGTAAACATGGAGGCTAAGCAAGCCAGGGGGAGTAAGCCCATAAGCATCACCCCTACAGGGCTTCTGCATCAGCTCCTGCCCCAGGCTCCTGTGTTTGAATTCCTGCCCTCGGTGCTTTTGATGAACTGGTTTATGGACCTGGGAGCCAAAGAAACACTTTCTTGGTCATGGTGTTTCATCAACCCCAACTAAAACAAGGAACAAGGATTGAGGATTATAGCAAAGATTTCCTTTATATTCATATTTACAGCTTAAAATATTTCTAGGCAGAAAAATATTACATAACTATTCCTTATAAGGTATTCTACAGATAATTCTACAGATGATATCTCTAAAATTTGAAAAGTTACTTTAAGATAACTGATTCTTCTCTGTGTGTTACATCCTAAATAATTTACTAATTGTTCTTAGCCTAAGAACATTTTTTTTCAAGGTAAAATAAATAGTAGAAAGTATCCGTTGTTTACAGAGATTATAGGGTTTGTTCAACAATTTTATAGTAGTTGCCATTTTTTGTTTGAACCTCATCACAAGTTGAAGGGAACTGAAAGAGGAGGAAACGGTGCTCACACAGCAGTGTCTTGGACAAGTGGCTGAGGAAACCATGGTCATTTCGCATTATGATATATAGCAATAGCAGAAGGGTCCTTAGAAGAAACTATTCTACCACAGCAGTCATATTCTCTGAGACTCTGTTCTGATCCACAGCAAACAAGCAGTTACGTTATGATTCTCCCGAGTGCGTAGTGGAAGCCCAGACTTCTCTGCAGTGCTGTCACCAATACTAACACAGTCCATGAAGCACTAGACTCAGGGTTTATTTCGAGAGAATTTATCAGGTCCCATGTTGTTCCTCCATATACACTAGAGTTAAAAAGGCAACAACAAAACCCAAAAATCAAAAGTTCAGAACATTTTGCAAAGACTGGAAGACAATAGAAGTATATAGGAAAGGGCAAAACATTCCAACACTGTCATGAAATACCTACATTTATTTGTTTTCTCTTTTTTGGGGGTGGGGATGCTGAGAATTAGGTCCCGAGTACACAAGCTCTACTTTCTCTACAGCCTTTACACACCTAGCTTTGAAAGCCACATCTTAAAAGAAGAATGAGATCACCTGCAATGTATTGCACCCTGCCACTGTGATCCTTTTAACCCGACTTTAAGATCCCCCAAAGCTCCCAGGGACTAAACCACCAACCAAAGAGTACACATGGGGGTGGACCCATGGCTCCAGCTGCATATGTAGCAGAGGATGGCCTTATCTGGTATCAATGGGAGGGGAGGCCCTTGGTCCTGTGGAGGCTCGATGGCCCAGGGTAGGGGAATGTTAGGGTGCTGAGGCAGGAGTGGGTGGGTGGGTAGGGGAGCATCCTCATTGAGGCGGGGGGAGGGAGAGTGGATGGGGTTTGAGGAGGGAAAACTGGGAAGGGGGATAACATTTGAAATGTTAATAAATAAAATAACCAATAAAAAAGAAAAGAAAAAAAAAGTTTCAAGAAGGGGAGAGGGAGATAGCTCCATCCATAAAGTACTTGCTACACTTTATAAGTTGGAATCACTGGGCTTGCTCATTAGCAAACCTAGCAGAATCAATAAGCTTTGGATTCAGTGAGAGACCCTAGATCAAAATGAGAAGTGGGGAGCAATAGAAGATGGTACCCAATGTTGACCTCTGACACATGGATATACAAAGACCACATCCCCAAGCCTCAACGGATTAAGAATTTTACAATAGATTTAAAGGTTACTGAACTATGTATTTAACGATATTTTTCAGTAGATAAGACAAGAATTAACTGGCTTATTTCTTTCTCTTCATTCACCCTTACATTTACATGGTAAGTATTGTGTGTCTACTCTGTGATACTCACTCCTGCCAGAGACTAGAAAATGAGGTGGACCGATACCTCCATGCTGATATTAAGGAACACCGCTGCTCTGGAGGACTTCTGTAGCTCCCTTACAAAACGTTTATCTGGGAAGAGCACAGACTTGATTCATTAACTAAACCCATTGCAACTGGTGAAATGGCTCAGTGGCTAAGAAGGCCTGCTGCTCTTGCCTTGGCCTGTGTTTGGATCCCGGCAGCCATGTTGGATGGCTCACAACTGTTTTAACTCCTATCCAAGTGTTTTAACCCTCTCTGCATTAACACTCACATGCAAGTACCCCTCCTCTCACACAGACATAAATAATTAATAATGAAAAAATAACATTAAAAACCGAACTCATTATAGTGAAGATAAAGGATTATGTCACCATAATATTTTCACCAAGGCAATGGAGCATTTTATTTCATACTGAATAAAATACCTTTCCTCAAGCAAGCCATACTCCCAAGGCTAACAAAAGCAGCACCTGTGTATGGTGGTGCATACCTTTAACCCTACAGCACTTGGGAAAGAGAGGCAGGCAGATCTCTGAGTTCAAGGTTAACCTGGTCTACAGACCAAATTCCAGGACAGTCAGGGTTTAAAAAACAAACAAATAAACAAACAAACAAACAAACAAACCCCAAAAAAACCCCAACACTGAACAAAAAGAATATTAACTAAGACCACTTGGTGGTGCCCATCCAATGCCCTGATTCTAATCAGGTCTTCACCTACATTTTACATTTGGTATCTTATAAAGCACTTTTCTATTTTTAAATCATCAATTATGTGAATTATTACCCTCTTATTTTTTTCAGTAATAAGCAAATTGAGAACTCAAATAGCTTCAGAAGTTTCAGGCTATTATAAGGCCATCTTTTTATTAATTATTACACATCCAAGAGAACCAGTGGCTGGGATGTCATCATTGCCTGTGCGTCTGAGAATACGCAACCATTCATTACAAGTCAATAAGCATGCGACACTCAAGTGGGTCTGGAGGAACGAGTGGCTACAACAGGGAAACAGCTGGCACATGCTCCCACTAGAGAACACTGAAGGGTAGATGATGCAGGTGTAAGAAATAAATACAGGAGAGTAGCTGTGGCTCATGGGTAGAATACCAGCCTAACATGTATAAAACCTTGGGTTCAATCCCAGCCAAAAAAAAGAGAGGAGGAGACGCAGATACACAAAATGACTTACAGATATACCATACTCTTCAGCTGAGACACACAACAGTTTAAGCTGATGTCTATAAATTAAATATCAGAGTTCACTAAAATGTATATTTTTATGGTCATATGTACTAGTTAAATAAAGAATAAAAGGATATTCATTTTCTTTTATATTCTTTGCTGTGTAGAGCTGGCTGGTCTGGCATACCTTGTGTAATTTACACTGACCCTGCACTTGTAGGAACTCTCCAGTGTCAGCCTTCTGAATACTGGGATTGCAGGTATATGGGACCACGCCTGGCTCCAAGGAGTTTCATTATAGGGAATATGGAAAGTTACGGTATCCTCCTCCCCCCAAAAAAATGTTCACAGAAGACATGCTCCTTCCATGGCTGCAGTACCACTATGTAGAGAAGAGAGCTGCTTCCAGGGTGCTATCAAGAACTTCATATAGCTTTTGTCACACATAAAGTTGGTAGTTTCCACTGTTTCTTTACATAATATTTTTTATGTAATAGTCTCATGTAGTCCAGTTGGCTTTATGCTAATTATGTAGCCAAGGATGACCCTAAACTCCTGATTTACCTGTTCCTACCACCTCTCCAGCACTGAGATTACAAGCAGGGACTACCACATCTGAGTTTTATGTAGTGCTGGGGACTGAACTGAGAGCTTCCTGC
>NC_046159.1:84044445-84116945 GCF_011064425.1 Rattus rattus | reverse complement strand
AGTTCTAGCTTGTTCTGCCAATGCCAGCTGTGGCAGATGCTCCAAGAGAAGAGCTGCTGGAAAAACACATCAAGCACAGAAGACACATTCACAAATAGAAAGCTCTACCCTTGAACTATGAACTCTCTGCGAAGTTTTAAAGCCTTTAAATCTGGAATCCTGGAATATGAACCAGAAAAATTTGAAAGTTAGAAAACAATACTCTGTGTACTTTCAGGATGAGCTTAAGGTTTCTAATGATGTTGACACGAGCTTGTGTAGAACAAGAAGGAAGCAAGAGGTAAGACCTTTACTTAACTTTGTTCTCTAAAACCTTTAGTTACTGTGTGTCCTTTTGAGGCTATAGTTTTCACGTTAATAAAACGGGAATGTCTACATAAGCAATTTACTTGCTTTAAAACAGACCTGAAAGTATCTGAGTGTAAACTGAATACTTTGAAAAGTTTGCTTCACTCTGACTTGTAGGAAGGTAGAAAAAAATAAATTGATTAACACAGCTTTTAAATCGTGACTCTGCTTTAATTTTGATGTTTACAGAAATGTGAAAATTACACTGATTAGGTAATGAACTTTACGTGGTAAACTGTGTATCTTACATGAGAAAAGATACATCTCACTCTAATATGGGATGGACTCTGGCAACAGTATTAACTGTCCCTGTTAAATTCATTGGTATTTATTTCTCTCAACTAACCAATACTATTTGTCTTAAGTTCAGTGCATTAAGATGTCAAATTTCTTAGTGTGATTATCAAATAGAAATAAAATTATAAATTCACTTTTAATGGAAGACTGTAACAATTTCCCTGTTGCATTTAAATGTTTCTCCCCAGACAGAAATAAATAAATATACACAAACTGGAAAGTGAAACATTCTCGACACACAATAAACAAAACTGAAACTGAACAACTGGAAGTGTGGGAGTAAACAGGGAAAAAAATCAATTTAAAAGCTGTCTATTTCAGGATGGGCAATTTATGCCAATCTTCTTAAATTGGGTTTTATGGATAAGTGTGAAAACAAAGAGTTTGTAAGCTCAGAATGTAATTCTCCAGCCTTCCACCCATATCAGTTCTAATACTAATAGCATTTTTTCAAGACATTAAACCAAGGCACATGGAAACTGCAATGCTGACCCCAAACATACTGAGTTCTTCCTGTCCTGTCCTTTCTCCTAGAGTAACAGCACAGGCAACGTGAGTATCCAGTAGAGCCAGGCAAGCTGCTTATACAACAGTCTGTTGCATGATTGGATTTTTAAAAGAAGCTATATGAAACTTGGAAAATTCAACTATTCAAGCACGATGCAGAGCCAGGCAAGGTGATAACCTGTAGGAAGCACTTAGTAAGTTAGAGGTCAGCACACGATATAAGACCCTGTCTCGGAAAAAAAATCTGACACAGCCACAGACAGTATTCTAGATTTTACTGTAATACATATGTTCTGTGTTTCAGGGATGTGTCTTTGGAGGTTATGGGTATCCAACCGAGGCTCTATACATATTAGACACATAGTCTACCACTGAACTACATCCCCAGTTCTTACATGTCTGAATCTTAACTTTCAATATGCAAATTGATACATTAGAAACCTAGCTTTCATCAATTCATAAAACATACCAGTATAAATGCAGTCTATAACATCCTGGGTAAGACTCACGGGCATGAATACTAATCTTTATTACTAGCAATAATGAACTCATGTGGCTCTGTGCAAAACCGAGTCACATAGCAAGTGAGTGTGCTGCTCTCTTCCGAGAGTACTTTACTTCTGCCTAAGACCCACGTGTCTAAACAAGGAGTCTCTAAAATCAGACCACATAAAATGTAGTTTTTGAGCAAGATAATCTGAAAGTTTTACACACTTAACACCTTTGCAAACTACAAATAATTTCACACTTCCCGATTAGCCTACTTATATTTCCTCCTCTATATTTTTAAATGGCTAAAGCTTCAATAAGCTAGAGAACCAAACCAGAACCACGGCAAGTTAAATAGAAGACACTTATGGCTTCTGGAACAGTGAGCACTTACTCTGAAGGTAACCGGACAAGCTACGTACGGCAGCAGCACCAGCAAAAGAAAATTCTTCCTGTCTGAGAAGCACTAATATAGCACAAGGTGCAAGGAGGGCGGTTCCCAAAGCCTTGACTAAGCCTTATGCAAACAGTCCTGTGACGCACGCACACAGAACAGGGCTTTATTATGCTATGGGTGACAGCCTTGCCGGCTCTCTCAGCTTGATACCATTTAGTTCACAGAACTTAACCAGCTGGGAAAGCATGCCGGCTAAGAGCGGGTAGCTAACTGCTCTGCAATCTAAGAAGGAACTCTGAGCGTAACTCTTAGACCACTCCTTTCCTGTTGCCGACTGCACTACACTGTGATGTGTGCACTCCTCTGGCGGATGCTCTACTTCAAGACAAAGTGAAAAGACGAAGTTTGGTTGCTGGAGCTGGGGAAGGCAGATAGGAGGCTGTTGTTGCTCAACTGGACAGAGTCCCAGTGTTTAAATGAGAACTGTTCTAAGAGTGGTGTGTGGTGGAAACAGGTGCACAATAATGTGTCACCAAACAGTAAGTAAAACACGACTAAAACGGTACCTCTTGCATTATGCATATTTTACTCCAGTGGGGCTGAAGGAGGCTTTTACATTTTCTTTATATTTTTCCGGCAGCTTTTGGTAAATTTGAGTAAAACCATGCCAAAAATTGAAGACCAGTATAAAAGTGGAATGTGCAAGTATAACAGGGTCCATATGTGGTCTCAGCCACTAAGAATCTGAGGCAGGAAGGTCACTTAGTCTATGTGGGCCAGTCTCGGTAACACAATATGAAAGTTTCTGCTGTTGTTGTTAAAAAGGAAGGTAATGCGATAAAAGTGTTTTTACTTAAAAAAGAACCAGTCTAGCGTTTAAACTGAGCAGCTGGATGGCAGTATGCTAACACTGCACCAGGGCTTGCTAGATAAGGTAGAACTCAGGCTCCAGGAAACTTTATCATCAGGAACATGGTTAAAGCTGTTCATATGTAAATAATTTTTTCTACTGGTGCTCTCTACTGTGTTCAGAATATCTAATGTCAGGCTACATTTTAGTAATTACTTTGTGAAGTAGCAAGTCCTTTTTTTCAGAGAAAGGATCTCACTAGATTGGTCAGGCTGGGCTCAAGTGATCTTCATGCCTCCACAGCCTCCTGAAGCAGGACCTGTAAACTACAAGTCCACATTACCATAGAGCTCTGGGAGAGCTCTCCTCCAGCAGGAGAGGGCGGTGGCAGAATACAAAGTCTCACTACACAGCACTGGCTATGTGTGTCTTCAAACTCAGAGACATGCCGCTTGCTGCTGCTGTTGCCACGACAACCACCACTACCACCAGCACCAGCACCAGCACCAGCACTAGCACCAGCACCAGCACCAGCACCACCCCTCCCCCTGTGCTGGCTGGGTGTGTATATTCCCGTGTGTGGTAACAGAGGTGGGGGCTTTTGGAGGCCAGAGGCCATCTTCAGGTGTCTTCCTCAATTGCTCTCCTCTGTGATATGAAGACAGTCTCTCACTGAAGCCCACAGCTTGCCTATTCAGCTAGGTGAGCTATCCATCGTGACCTGGGCATCCCTTGTTACTGGGATTACAGGTAGGCCACCACACCTACTTGGCATTCACATGGGTGCTAGGAATCCTAATTCCAGTCTCATGTGGCAAATGCTTTATCCACTGAGCCATCTCTCCAGCCCCGGGCACTGCTATCTTATTATAATAAAATTTAATAAGGCTCATTAACAAAACATACCTTTAAGAGGAAGACCTATTATATCTAATTACTGATGGGAATTCAAAGACAGCAAACAAAAAATACTAATCTACCCTAAATTAGCTCTTTTAACAAAGGAATTTGGAGTTATACTTCCACATCTTCTTAGAGAAATATTTAGAAATATTACCAAAAGCCATAGATAGAAACACTCCTTTGAAGTACTACTTAGTGTCTAGTAACTTACCCTATGGATATATGATTGTACACAAAGATATAACTGCAAACACAGAGACTGTAGATTTGCTTGTAATGCTAAGAAACTGTGGGCACCCATAATGACAACACCTAGTTATTTTTAACACAGGAGAGAGATGGGCATAGAGATGAATGCCTGCAATCCAGCACCCGGGAGGCAGAGGCAGCGGGAATGGGAAGAGGTGGAGGCCAGCCTAGATACTGTCTCAAAAGTAAACAAACAAGGAGCAGTAACAATACATAAACCACATAAACCGCCAAAGCAGAGGACAGGTGGGCAGGGGCAAAGCTGGGTGGCAGTCTATTTAGCATGTACAGAGCTCTGGGCCCTACCCCAAGTACCATGAACACAACCAAACAGTATTAGAGAGGTGAACGCACTGTGATACACCTGAGACACAGGTGCACAATTCTTAGAAAGGAATGGTGCATGGAGTGGGCCAAGCCTATAATCCCAGGGCTTGAGAGGAGGGAACAAGAGAGCCACTGTCCCAGGCCAGGTGACACTATAATAAGAGCCTGTCTTAGAAACAATAAAACAAAATATTGTACGTGGCTAAACTTTACTAGCTTCTACTGTGGGTGTGGCTCCTACACAGAATAAATGACGCCCTGCTTTAATTTCAAGAAGTAAAAAAATAAGTAACTAAATGACATGCATAAATAAATAACTACATTTTACTAAGTTCTACGTATGTGGGGCGCTCCCCCTCACCCCAGCAGCCACGGCTCTACCATTTCCTAAGGGAGTTAAAGTATACAGTGGCTAAGTATACAGCAATGGATTCAGTATGAGAAGCACAGGGAGTAAAAAACAGGACACAGGACAGGATCCATGCACTAACCGCCTGCTTTATAGCCCGAGTCGGGAAAATAGTGTGTTTCAATGTGGCAGTCAGCGGTTCTGTCCAGAATCAGAAAAGCTGGAGAGAATCCCGGTCAGAAACATACCAAGACCTGAATTGGGAGCCAGGTGCTTCATAGCACATCTAGTTCTTCAAAGTGGAGGCAGAGGAGTTGCAGGCTCCAGATCACAAAGGCTACATAGCAAAATCTTGTCTAAAACATAAACATAAGAAACCCCTCCCCGAGGGACTTAGATTTACCAAAGACAGGGCAATATTTGTTTAGGGCTTTTGCACTGTCAGTCCTGAAGCACACAAGTGCCCTCGACAGGCACTCTAATGCAATGAGGTTAGCTTGAGAGAACTCGATACACCTCCCCTCCGTGTGGTAAATATGGAATCTGGGGTAACTAAGCCATGGTTCACGGTTATGCCATTTATGTACAGAAGCAGCTAGGTTGTTTTTAGATCATGTTGTGCCCCCGCAGGCAGTCAATTACATACACAGGCTTACATGAGAGTGCTTGAGAAACATACTCTAAGAATGCTTGGCTCATCAGAGGGTTCAGCAGATAAGAAGCCTGACAAGCTAAGTTCCATCCCTGAGACTCACCGTAAAAGGAAGAAAACAGAACAAAACCCCAAACCACAGTTGTGTGTGTTTGAGTGACTACAAGCATACACATACACATACACACATACTCACATGCACACGCACATACACAAAATGAATGGTACTTTTGTGGATTTTTTGTTGTCTTATTGGTCTGCTTGTTTTGATGTTTCTGAGTTTTTTCCTTTTTCTTTGTTTAGATGGAGTGAGAAATGGGAAGAGGGAGAGAGGGAGAATCTGAGTGAGAATGAACAAGAACACAGTTTAATATGTAGGGAAGTGGAGGGGATCTGGGTGGAGTTGGTGGAGAAAAGTGATCAAAATATACTGTATGTACAAAAAAATTAGTTGAAAGCAAACACTTTTGGGGGCTGCGGATGTAAGTCAGTGACCTTGCATTTGTGAAGCCCTGAGTTTGAACCTTAGAACCACAAAACAAGCAACACAAGGCCAG
Source organism: Rattus rattus (assembly GCF_011064425.1). Taxonomy (NCBI): domain Eukaryota; kingdom Metazoa; phylum Chordata; class Mammalia; order Rodentia; family Muridae; genus Rattus; species Rattus rattus. The sequence goes on along the minus strand of NC_046159.1, from coordinate 84,111,020 downwards.
TTTTGTTTCACATAGACTTTTCATTGTTTTCTGAGAAGGGCTAGAAAGAAGCTGGAAGTCACAGAGGCGGGTCTTGCACTGTGGAGTGGACTTTCATCTCTGCACTGTGACTGGCCTGGCTGAAACCACCCACATCCCTCTTAACAGCAGGCACTAGAGGAGGAACTGCAATGCCAAAGGACAAGACTAGGTCAGGATATCTGCCAGGTTGTTTTCTCCCACTCTGACACTGTTATTAGAACGTCTGTTTATTTTACTAGTAAGCACGGTTATCTTTACCAACGGAGAAAGTGATATCCACTTGTATGTTTGAGTAACTATTCAGAACTTTTCATAATTTGCCACTAAAATGTTTCTTAGGACTTGGTCAGCCCTGAAAACACAAGAGCCTGAGTTCAGTCCCTAGAACTCCAATTTAAAAAACTGGGTATGGTGACACATGCTTGTAATCCCTGGAGCTTGGTGGCCAGCCAGCCCAGCCTACTTGGTAAAGTGGCTGGTGGATTATGAGGAAGGACTATGGACTCCATCCCAACAGATATTAAACCCTTCCCCAAACTTCAATTGAGTGGTTTGGGATTCCAAACTCCCTTCGAGGAACTCAAACACACTCTTTAGCAGTCCACAACTTTTCTCTCAGTTAAAGAGCCTTCATGCTTCATGCTAAAGTGCCATGTCCTGGTCTACCAAGATTTACATCACTCAAACTTATTACTGTAGCAGAATCTCTGTGCCCTAAACAGAACAAGATAAAGATGGTTTTTGTATCTTGGACTTTGCAGAACATAGAGTTTGTTCTCTGCTGAAAAGAAACACTATTACTACAGATTGCTATTTTGTATAGGGCGCATTAAATAAAAGATAAGATAAGGTTTTCCTATTGGTTCATCCTATCAGCTACACCTAAACAGAGAACATAGAGACAGTTCATACATACAGCAAGATTTTCAGGCCTCCCAACAACAACACATAACAAACATGACTAATTGGTGACAGTACTGCCCAGTGGGAAAACATGTGCTTTAGTTAGTATGCTGGAGGCCCTGGGATGATTCCTAGCACAAAGACAATTCAAGCCTGTAACAGGAAGCTGAGACGGAAGGACCGATGAATTTACAGGCTAGCTTGGGCTACATATGTGAAACTGTCACAAGATAAAAACAGAAAAAGAAACATGACTAATTCCACTTATAGATTCTAAAGTCTAAAATGCACTAGCAACAAACTATACTGTATTAGCCTATACAAGCAAATCAAATATCAATACGGGATCAAGAGATGAAAGATAGGATGCAGTATGTGCTTGGCCTCAAGTCCATCCCCTCAATCACAGAGATTCAGTTCCTACTTCTATGGCTTCTCACCTCCAGTCCCAATGCAGTGTCCCCTCCCCTCCCCCAGCTCCCTGTACTCCCTTTCTTTCTGACAGGGTTTTACTATATATCCCCAGGCCTGGCCTGAATTTACTATCTTCTTTCCTTAGCTTCCCAAGTGCTAGAATTATGGTATGCCTTATATCATACCTGAGTCTAGTCTTTTTTTTCCTCCTCCTCCTCCTCCTCCTCCTCCTCCTCTTCTTCCTCCTCCTCCTCCTCCTCCTCCTTTTCCTTCTCATCCTCCTCCTCTTCCTCCCCTCCTCCCACTCCTTCCCCTCCTCCTCCTCCTCCTCATGATAACTACTGTCAGGGAGTTTCAGTTTTACATTTCAGCATGCTACAAGCCAACAAGCCTTAGTTCTCAAATGGCTCCTGTCTGCTTCTATAAGAATCCATCAAGTGAATTTGTTTTTTAGAATTCTAACAGTTTGACAAAATAGACCTCAACTGGTGTGCTAACTGATAGCTGTTCCCGAGGAAGCTGCATATAAGAATATGGTGATTTGAGGGCTGGAGCAAGGGCTCAGTGGTTAAGGGAACTGGCTACAGTTGCAGAGGACTTGGGCTTTGTTGCCAACACCCACATGCAGCTCATAAGCATCCGTGACTCCAGTTTGAGGAGATTTGATACTCTCTTCTGACCGATATAGGTGTCAGGCACACACATGCAGGCCAAATACTCATATGCACAAGCAACACTCATAACATAAATAAACCTTTAAAAACATGATATGCCACAACTGCTTAGATTATGGTATTATTCTTAATGCTGTCTCCAACCTAAATTCCCAAATAGAAGGGCATGTAGGGAAATACAAATGAGATGCTGTGATGTGCCAAGGTGGAGGAGATCGCCATGAGTACCAAGGACCTTGTGTTTACTTCTACCTACTTACAAGAAGGAAGTCACCAACAGATTAAGCAACCCCTCATCCACCGCAAGAAGGTTCTGTATCTTTTGTACTCTAGTAGATTAAAAAAAAAAAATGGGAGGGAGAGAAGGCAAACAGCATATAAAACAAAATGACAAGAAGATAACCAAGTCTGCCACAGCTGGGTGTTGTCTTACTAGTTTAAAATTTATAGCTTAATGATTAATGTAACTCTGAGGGTTTACATGAGGATACATAACCTGCCAGGCATGGAAGGCTCGTACCTTCAGCCCCAGAACTAGAGCAGGCAGATCTCTGAGAATACGAGGAGAGAGAGAGGAGAGAGAGAGAGAGAGAGAGAGAGAGAGAGAGAGAGAGAGAGAGAGAGAGAGAGAGAGAGAGAGAGAGAGAGAGAGAGAGAGAAAACATGAGAACACAATGTTCAGACAATGAATGTACACCACACATTAATAGTGCAGCAACAGTGGAAAGCAGTGTCTGCTGCAGGAGAAGCCTGCCACCTGCTGACAGAAGGCTGCATCATGACTGATGTGGGTATGTTTCAGTCAGGGTTCTCTAGAGTCACAGAACTTACAGAATGTCTCTCTATATTTGGGGAATTTATTGTAAGGACTTACAGTCCACCAATGGGCAGCTGTGGATGAGAAGACCAAGAAGCTAGTGGTTGCTCAGTCCCATGAGGCTGGTTGTTTCAGCCGGTCTTCTGTATAGTAACAGATAAGCTGGCAAGTAAATGCAAACCGGAGCTTACTTCTCCCAATGTCCCCATGTAGGCCTCTAGCAGAAGGTGTGGCCCAGATTAAAGGAGTGTACCACCAAGCTTGGATCTGGGACTTGCTGTGTCCCAGGCTGACCTTGAACTCAGAGATCTCCATGCCTCAGTCTCCTGCGATTAAAGGCATGTACTACCTTGCCTGCTAGAGCTTTTCATGGCCACTAGTCTCAAGATCTCCATGCCAAGATCCAGGTCAGAAACTTGTGTTTTCCAGCCTCAAGATCTGGATCACAGGTGTGCCCTCCAATTCTGGATTGCAGTTCATTGCAGATACAGTCAAGCTGGCAACCAGGAAGAGCCTACCTATACCAGGTGTTTGGTTTGTTGTATTCAATGACTTTTGTTTGCTTATTTAACTAAACAACTTAGTTATTTTAGAGACAGAGTATCACTAAGTAACCCTGACTGGTCTGGAACTCACAAAGCTCCCAAGTGCCACCACTTGTCAGATCATGGCTGATATTTTAATGGGAGCAAAACAAGGTATTCACACGACATTTAAATACATGGTGAAAAAGCTGATGCTGTCAGCTAAAGGTGTGATGTGTAGTTAGGAGCTAGGGGACACAGAAAAATGAAGGGGCTGCCTCACTCTCTTGGTTCAGGTTTAAATATCTTGTTGGCTCACATCCACAAACTCCAACAGAATGGACCAAGCCACCTGCGAAAGTACTGTAGTCACCTTTCTGAGAAGCATCACAAACTTAAATGGCTAATGAACCACAGCCCAGCTCCCTGTTACCCAGATCGTCTATGACCCTTCTCCTTTGGTTTTATTGCTTTGGGTCTTGGTCTACTTCCCCCTCCCCCTTCTTATTGCATTGAGACAGTAGCTTATGCAGCAGCTGGTGCTAGGCTAGCCTGGAAGTCATTATATATCCCAGAGTAGCCTAGAATTTGTAGAAATCACCCTTCTTCAGTTTCCTAAGTACTAGGATTACAGACACGAGCCACCAACCTAGTCTTGATAAATGTCTTCTGATCACCTGCAAGCTTGTACAATGTGTCTAGCAAGCCTCCTCTTCAAGGACAGAATTCACTGGATAAGAAAAATAACTATAATAGCACACACAAATACACACACCCCACTTTAAACTTAGTTGCAGAATAACCAGTTCTTAAAGGTTCCAAATGATTCCCAGTCTCCCAGGATTGCAAGTGTGAGGCCAGCTCTGTGTATACGATGATTTTTTAGAATTGTATAGGATACATGTAGAGGCCTTTCAGGCTCTTAGGGGATCCCTGCCAAGCTGCACAGCTGACAACAAACCAGCCCTCAGGAGGCAGGAGGATCAGGGATTTGAGGTCAAGTGGCTGTATAAATATAAAATGGCTCTCAATATAAAAAATGAATAATTAACTAGTAAGGATTAAAATCAGATAATCATGGGGGTAAACGTTCTATAGTAGATTACTTGCTTAAGCACACACCAGGACCTGAATTCAATTCCCAGCACAACCAAAATTTAAAATAAAGTTCTTTTATGTATCCTAATTACCCTTAAATGATTTTTTATGCTTAAATTACTTTTAGAGCAAGAAAAGGATTCTGTAAAACATTGTATAGGGTTACAAGCGAGTGCCATGACACCTGGTTTATGTGGTGATGGACTGAACCCAGGTTTCCTGCATGCCAGGCAAATGAGCTACAAAGACACCCAACTTCCTTTAAACCCTGCTCCCTACTTCTAGATTTTAGTAGTGCCAATTTAGTGTGTGTTCAGAGGGAAAAAAATTCAGTTTAGTGATACTAAATTAGTTCTGGATTTATTAATTACCTATTTTTAAAAACAGTACAACGGCTACTCAGCAAATTAACCTTGCCATCAGAGAATACAAAATAAAACTATATTGAGATTCCTTTTTATCCCAGTGTGCTGATTTGTATATGCTTGGCCCAGGGACTGGCATTAGGAAGTGTGGCCTTGTTGGAGTAGGTGTGTCACTGTAGGCACTTAATACCTTCACCCTAGCTGCCTGGAAACCAGTCTTCCACTGGCAGCTTTCAGATGAAGATGTAGAATTCTCAGCTCTGCCTGCACCAAGCCTGCCTGGACACTGCCATGCCCCTGCCTTGATAATGGACTGACTGAACCTCTGAACCTGCAAGCCAGCCCTAACTAAATGTTGCAGATTTTCTGCTTCAGACTGTGTATGTGAGATAGGGCGACATAATTTACATCCCTTAAATCACTAGCAAGTGGGAGAACTGCATTTAAAAGTAACCTCCATGTTCTCTGGTTGCCATAATTTATGTAAGCAGCTTTTGCGCCTTAGCCAGATGGTAAACATTACTCGGTTAAGGAGAAACAAGCCTGCCTTTCAACCCCCAATCAATGGTTATGTTGCTAATACAAATAGAGAAAGTAAAAGGATGTCAAGAGTTTTTTTAGCAAATTTAAAATGTTAGGAACTAGTCCAGAACTGGTCTCATGGGTCACACAGATGACCACACAACAAAAGAAACAAGAAAAAAACCAATTGTTTTATGAAGTAACTCTAAACTCACCAGATAAGTGATCGCCCTTGTCATTAGGGCTGCAAACGTGGCTGAGTGTGGCAGGAAGATAAGGCAGAGGAAGCATGACAAACATGACTTAGAAGAACAAAGTCATAACTTGCTCTAAAAATTTCTGAAATATTTGCTAATTTGGGGATTCAAGATAATCTCAGAGGCTGGGAATGTGGCTCAGTGGTAGAATATTTGCCCAGTAGGCTCAGACAATTCCACAAAAAGAAAGATGGCTATCAAGATAAGGTCAATATCAATAGTTTAATACGCTTACATCTCTTATCTTAAAATACATTTTCTTCAAACTTGAAGAAAAGCTATGGTTGCTACTCCTCAAATACTGCCACCAGTGCCATCTCCGATTTCCTTGAAGACACGGTGTGTCACAAATTAGATCTGTTTTCTCTTCTTACAGTCTGTGACCTTTGGGTTTAATTTTATTAATACTTCCCTCTTCCTCAACCTTGAACAGTGTGTAATGCATAAACTACCTTCATTTGCCAAAGTAAATTTTAAGATAAGAAGAAAAAGGAGACAAGTTCATAGTTCTTAAGCTTCAAACTTTGTTTCACCTTTGACTTCTGTTCTTTGTAGACACTTATTGTTAAAACACTTAAACCTCTCTCAACCTCCTCCCTCTACTCCTACTTAAATCTAAAGCGTGTACTCTCTTTTCCTTAATAAATTCAAACTCAACTCCTATTTCCTGCTGACTCACTGAAGCTATTTCCCTTTGTGAAACAGTCTAGTTTTACATGACTCTCAGTAAGTCTCTCTCCTAATCTGAAATCATACTAAAAACATACACGGTGTAAAACCTGGGTACTTGAGAGGTAGGCTGTCTTAGTTACTCCTGTAACAAAACAACATGACCAAAGCAACTTACAAAAAGAAAGAAATTAATTTAGGGCTCATGGTTCCTATGACCATAACTTTGAGGAACACAAGACAGCAGAAAACAGGCAGGCAGGCAGGCAGGCAGGCATGGCTTGCTGGAGCAGTGGCTGAGAGCTTATCTAATTCACAAGTGAAAGAATGAGCTAACAGGGAATGGTGTGGGGCTCATCCCTAGTGGAACAATTCCTCCAACAAGGCCACACCTCCTAATCCTTCCCAAATAGTTCCACCAACTAGGCACCAAGCATTCAAACATAAGAGTCTGTAGGGGCTATCCTTATTTAAACTACCACATAAATTGACATGGATTTTTTTGTGGGGTGCCCTTCTACTACTAAGTCCTCCTACTCCTGACTGGGCCTTTACCCTATTGTTAGAGTCCTGGTGGTCCCTCATGGCTCTTGTTCTACTGCCAGAGTTCCTGTAGCCCAGCTGGGCTCTTGTCTTACTACTGGGTTTTCTCCCCTTCCTTTCTTGCTTATAAGCAGCTTGGAAAACTAAGGCCCTGAACGCAAGGGAGGTCATGGTGATATCTTCTCTCGTATCTGGTTACAACTGGACCTCTTTCGTCTTCATCAGGTGTCAAGTTACTGGGAAGACATGGTCTACTTAAAAATGTTAATCTCTAAACCTTGGTTTTTAGGACAATACCTGGTCCTCCTTGGCAACTGCATGTTTGCTAAGCTATTAAATCAGTTCATTTTTCAGGATAAAAGCAAATTGTGGCCTGTAAGGACAGCACAAGGAACTAGAAGTTAGACGTGTCTCTGTAAATAATACATTTGCTTTGCAGTTATTTGTAAAGCACATGCCTGTTAATCCATGGAATATGGCAATAAACTCTACACTCATTCCTGTGCAGAGAAGAATTTTACAGAGTTCAAATGTGTCAAGACAGGTAAGAAAAAAGCAAATCAAGGTATGAAATAACTAATCATTGGGATAAAGCAAAGAGGGGGGGAATGAGGCTTATGCACACCATATGGGATTATAACCCTTTAACCACTTGGAGCAGGCCGAGAAATGCATATACGCACACATTCATTGCGCTCTGTTTTCTTTTAAGATTTTTAAAAAATATGTATGAGTGTTTACCTGCATTTATGTACCTGCCCTGGGTGAGGGTCTGGAGCCTGCAGGAACTGGGGTTATAGACAGTAGTGAGCTGCCATGCTGGCGCTGGGAACAGAATCCAGGCTCTGTGGAAGAGCAGCCAGTGCTCTCGACTGCTAAGTCATCTCTCCAATCCCTTTAAGCTTGTTTTAATTTGTAGTACTAGGGGTGAAACTCAGCCTCATGCATGCTAGGCAAGCGCCCTATTACTAAACGCTCTTTTGAATTACCGTAGTGGCTAGAGTGGGCTTATCAATTTTTCCCATTCATAATGGACGGCCAGAAGTCAATTTCTCATTAGGCGCTCAATGTGCTTTGAGAATTTGGCATGCATATTTTAAAACAAGCTTCTAAAACAATTTCACACTTGTTGTGAGACTGACAAAGGATTTCCGGAGCTGACTGATCTGTACTTCAACCACTGTGGAGGCCGAGGCTCAAATACTTGAGTTCAAAGGCAGCCTGTGCTCTACAGTGAGACGCTACCTTCTCCAACATAAATAAACCAATAAGCAGGCATCTGTCAGAAAGCGCTCTACGTCCCACAGCCCTCATTTTCATTACAGAAAAACAAAGCTAACTTCCTAACTGTGGAGTAAGAGGGTTTGTTTTAAGGTACTTGCTCAACACTAGGAATGGGGTACAGCTCAGAAGTAGAATGCTTTTCTAGCATATTGACTCCGCAGGGTTGTGAACAACAACAATAACACATACACTCCACATCCCTCTCCTGCCACTCCCCCACACCCTGTTATAAACTCATGAGCTGAGAGTAAGTAGACATCAAAGAGAGTTACACACACAGAGGACATAGGGAAGAAGAGTTGGTTTATAGTCTAGAGATAAATAGCTCCGAGCACAGCACCTGCTTATTCCTGTGCGAGACCTTGGGTTCAATCCTCTGTACCTCAAAAAACAAACAAAAATCCCACCAAAACCCCAAAACCCAAACGAACGAGCCAAACCACTCTGCATACACATGTAGAGGTGACAGGCAACTGGCATAGGCTGGACCTCTCTTTCTATCATGTGGGTTCCAGGGATAGACCTGCGACCACCAGGCTTGGTGAGAGGCACTTTCACCTGTGGAAGGACTTCCTAGCCCCAGGAACAGTAATCTTTAAATACCTCCATGAAGCTGGGAATAGAGCTGAGTGGTAGAGCATGTGCTTTCCATGTGTGAGCTCTGGGTTCAATTCTCCGTACAACGAATCCTAACTAATGAACTCGAAAGTCAGGACGATGCAATTAATTTGTCAAATAAGATCTGTCAAACTTCTAAAAGTGTCCTCAATTTTGTCCCTTTTTCTCTATGTCATATACTTAAAGTCCAAAGCAATAACTAGTAAGCTGAGAACAGAGAAGGAAAAGAGAACTGACTATTACATTCTCTTCCATTCCTTACTACTGGCAACCAGTAACTGCAGAGAAATACCTGTGGCACACCATGAATGGGGTGTTGAACAAGCTCTCAATTAGATAACAGGCTTGTAAAGGACAGCCATGTCTAAGACCACAAAATCCAAGTGCTGTAGCACACCAAATGTTTATTGAAGTGTTTACTTTATCCAGGTGTTGTGATGTACACCTTTAATCCCAGAGCTCAGGAAGTGGGGGTAGGGGCACATGGGAGATATAGGGAGGGTGCTGAGGAGGAGTCGGGGCTTTGGGGGACTTAATGCTCAGCCAGTTCAGCCAGTCCACCTAAAACCACAGCTCTAGGTTCAGTGAGAGATCCTGTCTCAAAAAATAAGGGAGTGGAGCACAACAGAGGAAAACTCCCAAGGTTGATATCCGGCCTATATGGCACCTGTAAACCTGTATCTCTCTCTCTCTCTCTCTCTCTCTCTCTCTCTCTCTCTCTCTCTCTCTCTCTCTCCATTTTAAAAATTAAAAAAGCATAAAATGAAACCCTAATCTAGAAAAACACGCTAATATCTTTATCACTGAATTAAAAAAGAAAAGATATACCGAGGGAAGGCTGCAAGGGTATAGAGAGTAGGAGGGGGTTCCTAAGAGGCCACTTCCTTTCTCACAGGAAAACTGTAAGTGAAGGCTGCTCAAGGACAAACATTTGGGCAAGATGATTAAGAAAATGGGAGGACCCTGAGCCTCCCCACCTCACTGCCAGCAAACTCCCAACCCGAAGCTGTAGCCTGCTTCAGTAAAGCTTTTTTCTTTGAAATACTGCATTTTTAATCTTTTCTCTTTCCTTCATTTTAGTTGGTTGTCATTCCCAAAGCAGGAGGCTGACAGGTTCAATCCATGGACCTCATCAACGACAAGTCTGACCTGGAACTAGGCCAGAGCCTTATTACCTCTTTGTTACAGTAATAGCACAGGGACGTAGCTATGGAGGACTGTGGGGGAGGCAGGAACACAAGCTCCGGCAGATCCTGAGCCAGGAGGAGAGTGGTGCAGGTGACTCTGAAGGTCTGAAGAGGCACTCCTCCTGAAGGACAGTTGTAGTCACTGCACCTCCTTCTCTAACCTTCACCTTGCTTTTGCTTCAGACAGAACTTTATTTAGTCTGTACTGGATTTCTGCCTAAACGCCACGAAGGCCCCACTCAGCCTGTAACAGTACCGTTCTTCTGTCTTGGAAAACAATCCCTGGCTTAAAGAGAGGAACTTTACAAGTTACAGCCCGCTCAGGTGGAGTGAGGGCAGGTAATCTATACAAGGCCACACCACTTACAAGCTAAAAAGTATGGGTCTTGGTCGTGATCTTCCCACTCTTCCTGGGCTCCACAAGGGTATCCGGTTGTCATGCCTAACCAGGGGAAGATACCGTATACCCAATTAGAATATCCCTATGCTCCTAATCTTTCTTTCTTTTTTAAATCTTAAAAACTACAGAGGCAAACAGAGTTTGACAACTCTGAACAAACCTTAAAGCTCAAGCAGCAAACATGTGTGTGTATGGCTGCGGGATGCTCTTGGCCAGCCACGCGCAGTCTTCTCTGCGGCTGGAGTAGGTCTCTCTCAGCAGCTGATTCTGAGCAGCGCTAGTCCAAGGAATGGCCATCCCGAACTAGAGACACATGGCCCAGCTCCGGGTAGATACGTGAATTTAAAAGAAAGATTTATTCTTGGGGTGACAAGATGGCTCAGTCTGTGCACATTGGGTGCCTGTTGCCTGAAGAGGTCAGAAGAAGGCTCTGGATACTCTGAACTGGTTACAGATGGTGTTGAGCCACCCCGTGGCTGATGGGAACCAAACGCAGGTCCTCTGTAAGAACAACAGGTGTTCTTAACCACTGAGCCATCTCACCATTTCTTATCACCAAAATCTGTCACAGGCTTAGCGGGACACTAAGGTAAGTCTGGCTAATCAGGGGACAAGGCAAGAGAACTGCAAGTTCAAGGCCAGACTTGGCAACTTACTGTGACTCAGTCTCCAAATAAAAATGTAAATGGATTTGTAAAGGGTTACCTAACACGCAGTAGGTTCAATCCCCAGCACGGAAAATTTAAAAATCTACTGTATATGTTCATTTGCAATGTTAACACATATTAATATTTTTACACACTGCTTTGAAAATATTTTTTTTTTTTCACAGAGCTATGTATGTGATGTGGTGGCACCGGAACTCTTTGTCAAGTTGTTTGTATGTCAAGCAACAGGAAATAATTCACTTTATCGCAATGACTCGATGCTGTTGCAGGGAACAACCCTGATAGTGGAGAAATTCATAACGAACCGGAAATCTGGGCATGATAGAGCAATCGTGTAGTTCTCGAGGCTGAGGATGGAGGACTCTCAAGTTCCTGGCCAGCCAGTGCTACACAAGGAGAAAGACCCTTTCAACAAGTCAACAAATCCAAGGACCACTAAAACTGATATAATTTTGAACTGCCTCAAAATTGTACTGCTAAAACATTTTAATTATATCTATTATTTTATTTTGTTTTGGGGAGGAGGGTGCCAGGGCCCAGCATGTGGAGATCATAGATAACCTGCAAGGTGTGCTCTGGATATCAGATCTAGGTTGTCAGGCCTCACACCAAGCACCTCTACTCACTGGGATATCTTGCTGACCTTTCATTTAATTTTTTAAAATCAAGTAACCGCGCCCCCACCCTCACACCACTCTCCAAAAAAAACCCAACCCACAACCACCACCAAAAAACCTCAAAGCCTTTTAGATCACTAGTAGTGCAGCTCTAAAAGAGGCTTTGGTCGAGATGTGGCATATGGGCTGTAATCTGTAAAACCTCTGTCCTAAGTGCACACACTAAGTCCTAGCTCAATGAGAAGCTAGAGCTGGAGGGACAGTTCGGTCCAGGGGGCTGAGCCTGGTATAAACAATATAGCAAGATCCTGTCTCAAAACAAAACAACCCAAACACCGAGTCTAGCCTTGCTCACTTTTGCCACAGCATTTTCTGGCAGCCAGGATTTTATTTTCAGCTGGAAAAAATTTATTGACTCAATGAGAATGTGACAAAGACATAGACCCAACCCACAGAGCTCTCAGTGGCCAGACAGGAACAATATTAGCAATAGATAAAGCAGAATTGAACTATAACTCCAAATAGAAGGTAAATACCTATGAGCCCGTACTGATGCATAAAAAAGGGAGGACAGACAAGTAAGTTTCCAGTACAGAAAGATCCCAAGCAGTTCTTGTAGTTACTTTCCTGCAAGCACGTGAACCGTAACTCCGTACTGTAAAGGCAAACTTCTTGCACTGACTTCCTTCCAAAGGGCACAGGACGGAGGAGGAAATGGAAGATAACTGACCGTGGACAACGCTGACAAATAGTTCTCAAGCAGAGCTTATGACTTAGAGGTTAGGATGACAGCGTGCACCCTTGCTGTGTGATGAAAGTTAACACTTCACTAGTCATCTGAGAAACTCACGAACCCAGACAATCATGAGAAAAGTTCCTGATAAATCCAAACAAGGCCATTCTACAAAACACCACAAGTTCACACGGTGAGAGACGCAAACAAGTGAGGTCTGAGAAGTGCCCAGGGAAGACAAGATAAGAAGGGTGGGGGTGTAAGTCAGGGTAGAACATGTGCGGGTGGAGGTGTAAGTCAGGGTAGAACATGTGCGAGGAGGTCCTGGGTTTAATCTCTGGCCCAGAGTGCGGTAAGATAAGAAGCCAGGATGACTAGGTGCATTGTGATACCCAAGAGAGACTCCTGGGACATTAGTAAAAGTTTAGGAAATCTGAAAAGGGCGGCGGTGCGTTCAATAATGAGTCAATACAAGACGTTAACAACAAGGGAAACTGGTATGTGATATAAGAGAACACTTTTCTTTCTTTTCTTTTTTCTTTTTTTTCCCGTTTTTTAATCTTTATTAACTTGAGTATTTCTTATTTACATTTCGGTTGTTGTTCCCCTTCCTGGTTTCTGGGCCAACATCCCCCTAACCCCTCCCCCTCCCTTCTATATGGACTTCCCCTCCCGTTCCTCCCCCCATTACCACCGTCCTCCCAACAATCACGTTCACTGGGGGTTCAGTCTTGGCAAGACCCAGGGCTTCCCCTTCCACTGGTGCTCTTACCAGGATATTCATTGCTACCTATGAGGTCAGAGTCCAGGGTCAGTCCATGTATAGTCTTTGGGTAGTGGCTTAGTCCCTGGAAGCTCTGGTTGCTTGGCATTGTTGTTCATATGGGGTCTCGAGCCCCTTCAAGCTCTTCCAGTCCTTTCTCTGATTCCTTCAACGGGGGTCCCGTTCTCAGTTCAGTGGTTTGCTGCTGGCATTCGCCTATGTATTTGCTGTATTCTGGGTGTGTCTCTCAGGACAGATCTACATCCGGCTCCTGTCGGCCTGCACTTCTTATTTCCATCTTATCTAGTTTGGTTGCTGTATATGTATGGGCCACATGTGGGGCAGGCTCTGAATGGGCGTTCCTTCTGTGTCTGTTTTAATCTTTGCCTCCCTATTCCCTGCCAAGGGTATTCTTGTTCCCCTTTTAAAGAAGGAAGAGAACACTTTTCATACTATGGTAAAAATACATTATTCTAAAATAAAATGCTTAGAGAAAGGGTTTGATTATGACAAATTAATCAGTAATCTTAAGAGACTGCAGATACGACAGAGAGTCATGGTGGTGCATGGCTGTAATTCTAACAGAGGCAGGATTGCAAATTCAAGGCATGTAGAGACAGTTCAGAAAGATGTAGCTGTTCTTAGATATTCTGTGGGTTCTTTTTTCCACACTTCTCCATCCATTTTCTTCTACCCTTACTCCCTACCACTAGATAAGAGAGAAAAAAGGCTAGAGAGGAAAGAGATCCCTGAATAAAGTCGGGGGTCAGAAGAGGGGCAAGTTATCCTTAGACCCCGTCCTGCTAATGAGAGGCATCGAGCTCCTTGGGGGCAAGTTTGATCTTCACCATCAGGATATCTAATTTCTTCTTCTTGTTTCTTCTTTGCGCACAGCATCCAACAGCATCCAACAGCAACCAACCACCATCCCAGCCTGCCTCTCTGGGCCCTCATTTACAGACCCTCTGAAATGTCCCCAGAATTCCAAATGTCACTCCACCACCATCTGCAGCTGAGAAAAGCCGCGCCCCTATCAGAGCACAAGGCAAATCGCATCAGCTGTTGCGAACAATCTGAGGCAGCCCCACATCCCACACTTGGGGTTACAGCGAAGGTCTATTTTTATAGTATGTCTATGTCTTCCACAGAAACCGAGACAGATTCCTCACTACAGAAAGACCCTGTCTCAAAAGGGGATGATGGGAGGGCACTGATGAAGTAGGTATGCTTGTCTGGTAGGTGTAAAGTCCTGGGGTCTATACCAGTATAGAGGGTGCATGTAAGTACGGGTAGATGTTAAAACAGATTTAGGGGACACACAGGATAACTAAAATGTAAAGTGCCAGACAACGTCACTAAATGGCTTGTCTTGTTTCTCTGAATACTTCTGGTTTTCCTCTGGGTTGGCCAGGCTACTGGCCATTTCCACCATGGCATGCATAGCTCACCAGCCAATCCCTAAGGCCTTTCAATTAAAAATGTCCTAGTGGGCGGGGTGACTCAGGAATGGAATCCTGCACTGAGGTGGCTGAGGCAAGAGGAACACCATCACCAAGACCACGACTGGTATCACTTGTTTCCCCCTAGCCTACCTCGCTTGGTTAGGCAGTTATGTATTATCTGTGATCAGAACATCGATGTTCAGTGGGTATCCCTGGGTTTGTATAAATTCTAAGAAGGAAGGGGGTGGAGACAGACACAAAGGACTCCCCAGTCATGACCATTATAAAAAGAATGAATGAAGGCTGAAATTTGTATTTAGGTCATCCAAATACTTTGCCCATCTAAAGGAACAATCAACTAAAATTACAAAAGTAAAAAAAAAAAAATCTAACTCTTTTACGTCTTAAATGGAAAAGCTATTAGGGGCCTGACACATATTACAGCTAATAAAACAATGCATTCTAAGGACTCATTTGTACAGTACAAACAAAAGGGTGGTGTTCTTGGTGGTCCCTTATTACTTTTTACAATGAAAGCAAACTCTTCCTTAAGATTTTGTGAAAAACCTGCCCACTGTTTAAGTACCTACAGAAAGACAGGGATATCAGCTTTTTTTTTTTTTTTTTTTATCACTGATGGAAAATTATAGATTTTGAGTATGGAACAAAATAAGACCATGTAAGTAAAGTTCTCCAGGCAGGGAGGAAGGCAAAACTTCTGACACAAAATTGTTTGCAATCAGAGGTATATAAGCTATAATAACCCAGGAATAAATGAATTAACCTAAAATATTATTTAGAATAGTAACTGCTTCTCAACTTTCTATTTTAGTTCCGGATGTTCCCTTGTACTCCAGTGAATAAATCACACTCACCATGCTCAAGTCGGATCGAACAACTGTAACATCAAAACAAAAACCCTAAATGAAACGCCCAACCAGGGAACAAGAAGTCACTTTAAAATAAATCTCAAAGGAAATTCTCGAGACAAGCAATTTTAAGGACGCTGTAAATAACTCCCAAAAGAACATTTCTAGGATTTACAAAAGAGTTTTGGAGGACTGATTCAAGAACACTTGGAACATGAAACAAGGAAGAACATTCAAATAATCGAGCTATTCCAATATCCGACTAGTTGATTGGCATTTCGAAAAACAATCGAAAATGCTCTTTGCATAACGTAACCCAAGACAGCCCGGATGATACAAAAAACAAAACAAACAAACAAACAAACACAACCGACTCCAGGATAGGAGACTGAATCCGATTAGCTGCACCTCTTGGAGGCGGGTGCCAACCGGAGATTAGCTCTGGAGAAACGGGTTTTGCAGCAAGAGGTAATTATCTCGGAGCATCTATTCTCTCCACTCTTTGAAACACTGTCAAGCATCAGCACTCGTGCAGCTTGCCCCCTCTCAGGGCCGCAGCCGGCCCACGTCACTTCGGCAGCTTGCGTGAGAGCCGCAGCTCCTGCACTCACCATTTCGATGATCTTGGTCTTGCGGCCCGTCTTTCTCTTCAAGGTGAATATGTACTGGGCCAGCACCACGCCCGCCACCACCGCGCACACACTGGCGCTCGCCACCGCGCCCACTCGCGCCACGGCCGCGCGGTCCATTGAAGGCCCGCGTGCTCTCGGCGCGAAAGCCCAGGAGCCGCGGGTACGAGCCCAGGGGCGCGGCCGTAAGCCGCACACTAGCCCGGAGCCCCGCCCCGTGCGGGGGAAAACCGGGGAGGCTCCGCCCAGAAGAGGTGAGGGGCGGGGACTACGGGGCGGGGACTAAGAGGCCCGGGCCCGGAACCCCGCCCCTATTGCAGGGGCGGGACTTCCTCTGACCCTGACTTCAGGAAACACCGCAAGGACCCGGAAGAAAACAAATGTAATTCGCTACTAAAAGCAAGTAGTGCATATATAATCCAGAATCTTAGTGCTCTATAGTACACAGTAAGACCGTCCCAGAATCACGCGAAGACGAGGAAACAAAGTCTTGCCCCAGTGAAAGAGAATTCACCCGCCACCCACTCAGAAACTGTACCCCGCCTTAGACACCATGGACTACGACACCCAGCAGCCTCACCGGCGCTGCGTCTGACCTGCGCAGTAGCATCCTTCGTTCAAGGCCCACGTTGTAGTTGTCTTTGAGAGAGCTGTCAGTTGCTGGTCTTATCAGCCACATCCTTCCTACCACTTTAGCGTACTTTCCTTAGGAGTGCGAGCAGACAGACTTGAAGCTGTACCACTTGCTTATTGTGTTTCAAGGGATTGATATAGTTTACTCCTGCTTCTCTCAGAGTAGGTGGGGTTGTGATAGGGGATGCAAGAGA
Source organism: Rattus rattus (assembly GCF_011064425.1). Lineage (NCBI taxonomy): Eukaryota > Metazoa > Chordata > Mammalia > Rodentia > Muridae > Rattus > Rattus rattus. The sequence continues at coordinate 84,094,176 of NC_046159.1, read as the reverse complement.
GATTCTTGGGATAGTTGCTCCAATTCTGTGAGGTTTGTGCTGCTGCTTGACCAGGCTGTCTCTGCCTGATATATGCAAACAAAGGAAGACAAGAATGAAAAGCTGTGGAAGAAAAATAATTATTTTTCTTTTTAAGGTTTTATTAGCTGGTCTAAAAGCAAATTGGTATTAAGACATATTCTCTTGAGTTAAAAAATTTACGAATTGTGCAAACAGCAATTCCACAAAAATATGAGACTCAAGCTGATCATCATGCAGCAGCATGTTTCTGGTACCTGGATGTAGGATTCTAAGGCAGGAGGATTGCTGTGAGTACAATGGCTGATTAACCAGGGCCGTGGACCATGACCCCTGCTCACAAACGAAAAGCCTCAAAAAAGTGGCCAAGAAATTGAGGCTAAAATATACCACCTAAGTTACTGAAAGTGAAGGACCCGAGTTCTTACAGAAATGTAAGAGCTATTAAGAGGCTTGGCCTGGTAGAAAGTAGGTAGGTTATGGAGTTCTGTGAAGGACCCTAAGGGCTTTCGCCAGCTTTGCACTCACTGCCTCAGGTCAAGATTAGGCCAAGTACCAGCTTCCCACCTTGGGTCAGGGCTATGCCAAGTTCCATTCTCCACCCAGAGTTCTTGGGAGGAGCAGGGACACTCTTGAAAATCCAAAGAATGTACTGACTGATAGTCACCTGACCCTCTGGTTCCAGAGAGTTCAAATGCATGTCATATGCTTGCTAGCCAATAGATTCAAAGGTCAATATGCTTAGCCAATAAGTTTAAACTGTAACCTTGCCGATGCAACCTGTACCCCTAAGAAGTATAAAAACTGCTTGTTATAGCCATTCGAGGTCACCTTCCAGTCACTCGCCACGAGGGGCTGATTGAAGGTTGACCCCGACACGCCGGAAAATAAACCTCTTGCATTTGCATCAAATTCTGTTCTCATGTCACACTTGGGGAGGGGTCGGTCTCCCGGTAGTTAAGACTCACTTCGAGCCTCACAAAAGGAATATGTATTATATCTGAAGAGTGAGATGGAATTAACAGGAGGGGAAATGTATGGTGACTAAACGCCTTGTGCAGATGAAAATCTTTCCAGGGTCTAAAGGTGTGAGCTCAATGGGTGTGTGTGTGTGTGTGTGTGTGTGTGTGTGTGTGTGTGTGTGTGTGTGTGTATTTCTTCCACACAACTTTTCTGCTGCTGTGATAAAACACCATGGCCAAGACAATTTATGAAAGAAAGAATTTACTAGTTCCAGAGGGACTAGAATCCATAATAGTGGGGAAGGCATGGCAGCAGAGGAGAAAGCTGACAGGTACGTTTCCCATCTCAATTATAGGCACAAAACAGAGAGAGCAAATTGGAAATGGTACTGTCTTTAAACCCCCAAAGCAAGCCTCCAGAGTCATGCTTCCTCAAACAAGTCTAAAGCCCCGCAAACAGCACCACCAACTGGGGGCCACATGTTCAAATGTCTGAGACTAGGGGGAATGTTCTCACTCAAACGGCTACGGAATTTAAGGTAAATTAAAGAGATTTCCCTGCTTTGACCAGTTCTCAGTATCTTTCAGATCAAAATAATTATTGTACCAAAGTGGCCTGTTTTCTTGTGGCATAGTCTGATCTCCTTTTAATCATATTTTGAAGTGATATGACTTGAATCTCTTCATAATTCATTCTAAGGATTGTTTTTCTCTGTGTCATATGTTCTTCTCTGCCCCATCCCTGGGGACATTGCAAAATACTCTCTAAAAGATACATCTATCTATATCTTTCCCAGAAGGTGCTTCAGAACCTGTCATCTAATGAAAACTTATGTCTGTAATTAAACATTGACTGTATGTATGCCTATCTTATTTACTTTTCTATTGCTACAATAAAATACCACAACAAATTACAAACGAGCATTTAATCTGGATTGTGTTTTCAGAGTGTCAGTGTTCATGATGGAAGAGTGAAGGGGCAGCTGAGAACTCACACCTGGATTTACAACCAGACTGGGGAGAGAGAAGGATAAGGTGGAGGAGGAGGAGGAGGGGGAGAGGGGGAGGGGGAGAGGAAGAGCAAGAGAGCGCATGGTGAATCATAAGGTGTTTTGACACCTCAAAGGCCACCACTAGACACACCTCCTCCAATAAGGTCACATGTCCTAATCCCTCCTAAACAGCTCCACCAACTGGGGACCAAATATTCAAATATATGCATCTATGGGGTCAATTTCTTTCAGATCATTCATGATTGATGAATTTCAAATCCCAATATCCTTTCCACATTTGTTTTATGAACATACTTCTCTGTCATGTAATGCTTTTGAGGAAATACAAGCACGATTTCTGTGAAATTCTATGAGCATCTTTGAGAAAGAGGTACAGGAAATTCCAAACTATCTCAAGGAATGCCATGGGAATCTTAAAAATCCTCTGTCAGTGACCTGTGCTACAACTGACAAAATTTGTTCATGCAGATTTCAGATTGCAGGATGAAACTACTAACATCATAGTAGGATTATTTTTTACTTTATAGACCACAGCAGTTTTACTTAATTGTACTTATTTTTAGACCAAAAATCAGTTAAGTATTGCAGAAGTTTGAATGGAAAATGCCCCACAGGCTCATAGAGGATAGCCTTATTTGAAAGAATTAGGATATGTGTCCTTGTTGGAGTAGATGTGCTTATTTGAAAAGATGTGTCACTGGGCATGGGCTTTGAGGTTTCAGAAACTCAAGCTAGGCTCATTGGCTCTCTCTCTTCTTGCTGCCTGCCAATCCATATGGAGAACTCTTGACTCCTCCATCACCACATCTGCTTGCATGCTGCCATGCTTCCTGCCATGATGATAATGGACTAAACCTCTAAACCTATAAGCTAGCACTAATTAAATGTTTTCCATTATAGAGAATATATATATATATATATATATATATATTCTATTGGTCAAAGCAATGGAAACCCCAACAAGGCATATATATATGTATATATATGACAACTGTGTAAAAACTGCTGAGTAAAGCCAATAGTGGTGACATATGCCTGTGGTTACTTGGTAGAACAAAACAGGTAAACCATGAGTTTCAAGCCAAGTACCTACCAAGAGCCTGTCTTTAAAAACAAGTTTGACAGTTCATCGCTCTCACTAAGGCTTTGAGCCTTATATTGAACAAATAGAATAGTAATCTGTGTCTTATTTCAGGTTTACGAGGAAATGCTCTGGGCTTTCTCCCATAGTACGTGTTTGCAATAGGTTGGTTGGATACAACTTTCATGATGTTGAGACGTGTTTCTCCTGTTGTCAGGCTCCTCAAGACATTTATTATGAGGGAATACTGATCTTTGTCGAGGTCCTGTTTTCATCTCCTGAGATGGTCATGTGATTTCTGATCTTAGGTCTATTTATGTATTTATTTACATTTAATGATTCACAAATCAGTATTTTTTGTATTCCTGAGGAGCTGGGGGGAGAAGAAACCTGGTCACAGAGCATAACCTACTTAATGTGCTCTTGAATTTTCTTTGGGAGAATTTTAAGCATTGGCTGGTCTATCATTTTCTTTTCTTGCTCTTAGATGCCATGGCAATGTTGGCTTTGTAGAATGTGGTGGGCTGTGCTCCTCTCCTTTCTTTGTTCTGTAACAGCTTAGGAGGATGGGTTAGCACCTGTCTAAAGGTTTGGAGAATTCAGCAATCGGTTCACCTAGTCTTGAGCTTTTATCCTTTTATTATTATTATTATTATTATTATTATTATTAATTTTTTTGATTCTGACTAATTGTTATAGATCTGTTAAAATTGTTTATATATTTTGGATTTGATTTTGGTGGATTATATCTTTCCAGAAATTTATACATTTCTGGAGTCTCAGAATATGTTTTCAAAGGACTCGCTGATGATTCTCTGTGTTTTATTAGGCTCTGTAGTAACCTCCCATTTTTATCCCTAATTGTATTAATCTGTGCATTTTCTCTTTGTGTTGGTTAGTGTGGATAGAGCTTATTAAAATTGCTTACATTGTCAGAGATTCATTTGTCTATGTATCATTAATTTCTGCCCTAATCTTTGTAATTTTTTCCACTCTCCACCACTTTAGGTTTTTTGCTTGCACTTGATTTTCAAGGACTTTAAGGAACATGATTGTGTTATTTACTTGAGACCTTTCTGATTTCACTGTGACACTCATCACTATAAACTTTCCTCGTATTTTATATCCCAGATATTTTGACAAGCATTGGTTTCATTTTTACATGATTCAAGAAGATTTTAGCTGTCCTCCATGGTTTCTTCAGAGACACACTGGACATTCAACAACGTGCAGTTCTGACTCCATACGTTTGTTTACCATTTGGTCCCTAGTTGGGGTACTGTTTAGGGGAAATTGTGGAACCTTTTGGAGGCTCAGCCTCACTGGAGGAAATATGTAACTGTTCTCTGCTTCATGCTTGCAGCTGAGGATATGATCTCTCAGTTTCCTGTTCTGGCTACCAGGCCGGCCAATTGCTGTCACGTCTCCTTGCCATGATGACTTTTATCCTACTCCAACCATAATCCAGTATAAAGTCTTCTTTCCTTAAGTTGCTTTTGGCCATGGTATTTTCAATATATATATTCAAATATATTCAGAATATATATATTCAGAATATATATATATATATATACATATATATATGTTCTGTACATATTTGAATGAAAATGACTCCCATAGACTCATTCATTTTAATATTTGACCCCCAGTTTGTTGAATTACTTGGGAAAGATTCAGAAGTGTGGCCTCGTTGGAGGAGGAAGTACGTCACTAGGGTAAGGACTTGAAGTTTCTAGGGACTTTCTTCATCTCCAGTTAGTTCTCTCTGCCTTCTGCCTATAGATCATGAAGTAAGCTCTCAGCTACTGCTGTGGTGTCATGCCCATCTGCCTATTGCCATGTTCCCTGTCATGATGTCATGAACTTACCTTTTGAAACAATAAGGCCAATCAACTCTTTCTTCTACATTGCCTTGTCATGGTGTCTTATCACAGGATTAAAAATAAAGTAGCTAAGACACCTTTTTCTCTTCTCATTAGTTTTGCTTTGAAGCATACTTTATCAGATATCTAAATAGCCATACCATTTGTTTTTGGTTTCTATTTGCTTGGAAGACTGTTGTCAGTGTTCTGGTTCTTAGTTTGTCATATCTTTACCAGGGAGGGGTGTTTCTTGGAAACAATATATAGTTGGATCTTATAGATGTGATCCCCTCCCATCTAATTTATTTTCTATTTCCCCCAAACACAAAATGCTCCTTCCAACATTATGTAACTATGTAATCACAAGATTAAGTTTTCTTTGATTGTCTTCTAACTATAGATGAGTGTTTCTTGTGTTGGGTCTGCACTATCAGCTGTCATATTCAAATATAAGTTTCCTTTGGTTGTCTTTTAACTAGAGACTTAAGGTGTTTCTCTTGCTAAACTATATGATCAACTATCATATTCACAAAGTCAAGGTTCTGAGTTTCCTTTGTCTTTAAAATGTAAACTTAAATTTTTTCTCATTATGCTAAATTTATGTGTATTCAGTTCCCTTAGATAGAAGGAAAAAGCCTTCTTGCTCCCTCTGCTCCACAAAAAGATTTTTGCCTTCCCTAAGCTCATCTTAAAGAATGTTGATGTTAACTCAAGTTGTTATTTCCTTTGTAAACTTATAAGCTACAGGAAACCCAGAGCTACCTCTCATGGACCAAACAGACTCCATCCAGATAAGTGCACCTGCCAATCAATGGCCTAAGTTCCCACTTGCTACGTATCTCAGAGGGTGGGATTCCTCTGCTGTTCTTGGGATTAGGACTCCCCTCACTCTCAAACACCAAGACCTAAGGGTTTCCAGTGTATCCCTAAGAATTTTTCCCCCAAATTCACTTAACTTTACTCTCTACCTGTAATGTATATCTATGTGCGTGTTTCAGCATCTTGTTGAGTCCAGGCTTTTACTACATCCAGGACAGCTCCAGAGAAGCAACCCACAGATGCTCCAATCTTCTCTCACAGACACAGATACTTCTAAAGGACCTGTTCCTTCCTATCTATCCAGAGATGGTTCCACAGACCCTGAACAGCAAGGAAACAACCAACTTTCCTAAGATTGGATCAACATCCCCATCCCCATTTTCTTAGATTTCCCAGAGACACATCTCCCCAAAGTCAGAAGGAAGGAGCTAAAGATCACGATGACCCAACTCCTGCTTCACCATCGCCTCTTTCTCATTTTTCCTTTTTAAAATTAAACCAAATTGGGGTAGTGCTAGCATTTCTTCTAGGCTCTGCCTGACAGTTTCCTGGCAACATCTAGGTATGCCTAGCTCACTACAAAAGGAGCTGTGTGCTCCTCCTCTCTCCCTTGCTCCCTTACTCTCACCCTGTGTCCCTTCTCTTCTCATTCCCCTCCCCTCTCTTTCCTCTCTTCTTCCACATGATCATGGCCAGCCTCTACTCACTCTCTCTCTCTCTCTCTCTCTCTCTCTCTCTCTCTCTCTCTCTCTCTCTCTCTCTCTCTCAGCTTGAGGCTCCATGCACTTTTGATCCCTCCTCAGGCTGGAGGTTGCACTCTTTTGTGACCTCCCTCTTTTACATCACACATTCTCACACCGCCACACACATATACAAACACACCCCTCACACACACACTCCTCACACACACACCCCTCACACACACCTCACACACACCTCTACACACACCTCACACCTCACACACACCTCTACACATACCTTTCACACACACCCCATATACACCTCACACACCACACACACCCCACACCCACATACCCACACACACCCCACACACACCCTACACACTCCACACACCCCCCACCTACACACACCCCACACACACACCCCACACACACACCACACCCACACACACCCCACACACACCCCACACACACACACACCCACACCCCACACACACAAACCCACACACCCCCCACACACACACACACACCCACACACACACCTCACACACACCCACACACCCCACACACACCCCACACACACCCCACACACACCACACACACACACCCCCACACACACCCCCACACACACCCCACACACACACACACACACCCCACACACACCCCACACACACCCCTCACACACCCACACACACACCTCACACACACCTCACACACACCTCACACACACACACACCTCACACACACCTCACACACACCTCACACACACCTCACACACACCTCACACACACCTCACACACCTCTGTGCATTCTCCTTTCACTTACATATACACTCTCTCTTCTCTTGCTCCAGTCTTTTATTGTTATTCCAAAAAGCAGGTAGAAAGAAAGACATTGTATAATCATTACCAAATGTGTCAAGTTCAAAAGAATAACCACATCTCACAAAGAATTAAGAATTACAGTTGTTCCCTGAAGTTTCAAGAGTCCTCTACTCCCAGGCCTGTGGCCAAAATAATAATTGCAAACATCATTATTTAAACTTTAACTTCTGACCTGTTATACTTCAGAGCTCAGAGCTCCAAGGTCAGCTACATGTGGTTTCCTGTGAAGCTCTAATAATAAATGACATGGGCAAAGCTGCCATGCAGTGGTTAGAGAGAATCAGGTTAACCCTTAACTCAGCAGTTCTGCTAGCTTCTGATTCTGCACGTTGCACAGAATGACTATCCTAAGAGTCCCAGTGTTTTGACTTAGTTTTAGTGTATAAAAATTTATGCATTATATATCTACTTTCAGGAATCTAATCTTTACTTGCATATCCATATATATCCAAAGGAGACCAGGAACCACTCTTAAATGTGGTGCAAAACTTACTTCATAACTTTACTCGGGGTCCCAATATTGGCTCTGCCTCATTTTCTTATTTTAATTCTAAGCATAATTTCTTCAAACTTTCTTTACAAGTTAAACATTAATCCAAAACTACCATTGTGCAGTTATTACATTGTCTCAAAAACGGGAGCACACAGCATGCACCTGGACCATTAGGGCTGTGCTGTGCCTCTATGCCTCGATTTTTGATTGTTTAAGAATCATTACATCGGACACATTCGTTATCTTATCCCTTTCTGCTCTTTGACGCTGCCGAGGAAGCTTCGATAACGCTCTCATCACCCTGCCGTCATGTCTAAGTCAGAGTCCCCCAAGGAGCCGGAACAGCTGTGGAAGCTCTTCACTGGAGGGCTGAGCTTCGAAACAACCCACGAGAGTCTGAGGAGCCATTTTGAGCAATGGGGAACATTCATCGACTGTGTGGTGATGAGAGATCCAAACACCAAAAGATCCAGAAGCTTTGGGCTTGTCATATATGCCACGTGGAGGAAGTGGATAGGAAGGACCACACAAGGTGGATGGAAGAGTTGTGGAATCTGAGAGCTGTGTCAAGAGAAGATTCTCAGACACCAGGTGCCCACTTAACTGTGAAAAAGATCTTTGTTGGTGTTAAAGAAGACACTGAAGAACATCACCTATGAGATTATTTTGAGCAGTATGGGAAAATTGAAGTGGTTGAAATTATGACTGACAGAGGCAGTGGAAAAAAGAGGGGCTTTGCTTTTGTCACCTTTGATGACCATGACTCTGTGGATAAGATTGTTATTCAGAAATACCACACTGTGAATGGCCACACCTGTGAAGTAAGAAAGGCTCTGTCGAAACAAAGATGGCTAGTGCTTCGTCCAGCCAGAGAGGTCGAAGTGGTTCCGGAGACTTTGGTGGTGGTCGTGGAGGTGGTTTTGGTGGCAATGACAATTTTGGTTGAGGAGGGAACTTCAGTGGTCATGGCGGCTCTGGTGGCAGCCGTGGTGGTGGTGGATATGGTGGCAGTGGGGATGGCTATAATGGATTTGGCAGTGATAGAAGCAATTTTGGAGGTGGTGGAAGCTACAATGACTTTGGCAATTACAACAACCAGTCATCAAATTTTGGACCGATGAAAGGAGGAAACTTTGGAGGCAGGAGCTCTGGCCCTTATGGTGGTGGAAACCAGTACTTTGCTAAACCACAAAACCAAGGTGGCTATGGAGGTTCCAGCAGCAGCAGTAGCTATGGCAGTGGCAGGAGGTTCTAATTACAGCCAGGAAACAAAGCTTAGCAGGAGAGGAGAGCCAGAGAAGTGACAGGGAAGGTACAGGTTACAACAGATTTGTAAACTCAGCCAAGCACAGTGGTTGGCAGGGCCTAGCTGCTACAAAGAAGACATGTTTTAGACAATACTCATGTGTGTGGGCAAAAGCTCCAGGACTGTATCTGTGACTAATTGTATAACAGGTTATTTTAGTTTCTGTTTTGAAAAGTGTAAACCATTCCAACAAAGGGTTTTACTGTAGACCTTTTCCACCCATGCTGTTGATTGCTAAATGTAAGAGTCTGATCATGACGCTGAGTAAATGTGTCTTTTTTTTTTTTTAAATGTGCTGTGTAAAGTTAGTCTACTCTGAACCATCTTGGTAAACTTCCTCAACTGTGTGAAGTTAGAATTCCTTCAGGGTGGTGCCAAATTCCATTTGGAATTTATTTATGGTTGCTTGGGTGGAGAAGCCATTGTCTCCAAAAACCTTGGTGTTGCTAAACTGCCAGTTACTGTTGTAACTTAATGAGTTTCACTACTGAAAGGGTCATCCAAGCAAGATCAGGATTTGGTTATAAAATGGTTGTTGGCACACCCTATGCAAAACTGAATAACGGTATCAGATAAAATAACAGATGGGAATGAAGCTTGTGTATCATCCATTATCGTGTGTACTCAATAAACGATTTAATTCTCTTAAAAAAAAAAAAAGAATCACTACATCTAGAAACATCTAGTTTCACAGAATTCACCAGAGCAGAGAAGAAAGAAATAGCAAAGTCAGGTATAATAGAATAATTATGCACACCAAAGCCAACTGGAAAGCAGTCACGCACAAATGAAATCTATACAGCCGTTGTCTAGGGCTAAGGTTAGGAGAAATGGGAACAACTGTTTTACAAATGCTTGAGGGTTTCTGAGATGTCACCAAAAAGGCCTGCTGTGGGAAGTTCATTATTTCTGATGGCAGGTCCCCTGGAGGAATGTTTCTCCTGCTTCTCAGGGTCCCAGGCACCATCCATGTCATGGTATGCTGCCCCCAGCACCTTCCCATACCATAAATAAACTCTATTCCATACTATATCTATTGTATGGTTGGTCCCTCCGGGGGAAGGGATGGGATGCCTCAGAACCGGCCTGCAGAAGCACCCCCCAATACCATACTGTGCCTCTACAAACATCTCCTGGCCGGTCTTTCTTTTTTCTTTCTTTCTTTCTTTCTTTCTTTCTTTCTTTCTTTCTTTCTTTCTTCCTTCCTTCCTTCCTTCCTTTCTTCCTTCCTTCCTTCCTTCCTTTCTTTCTTTCTTTCTTTCTTTCTTTCTTTCTTTCTTTCTTTCTTTCTTTCTTCCTTCCCTTCTTTCTTTCTTTCTTTCTTTCTTTCTTTCTTTCTTTCTTTCTGTCTTTCTTCTTCTTTTTTTTTTTTTATAAAACCGACCTCTTACCCCTCATCCCACTTAGCACTGTCTGTATGTACATGGTTGTAGGATCATTCACTAGGGCATATGTAGCCTCTCAGGACCTTCTACATCTTGAAGAAACCTGACATTCTCTCCCCTAGTAGCCGTAAATTTTCAATAGCTCCTCAAATGTCAGTGGAACTTCATGAGCCGCCCCTCCCTGAGCCTCCTGCATCCATGCTGGGATTTTGTCTGGCCTTATCTGCTGTAAGTCTTGGGTATGCATTCACAGCCAATCCTGTTTTACTGCTCATGTCAACTACCTCTGGCTCCTACAGTCTGTCCTCCCTCATTTGCATTATGATCCCTGGGTCACTGGGGAAGGAGTGTGCTGTAGATCCCACTTAGACCTTAGAAATCTACACTCTCTTATTCTTTGCATATTGGCCAGTTGTGGGTTCCTGCCTTAACCACAATCTATCAGAAAGAAGCCTCTCTGGGACCTGTAAAATGGGTCATCAAATAAAGGGGCCAAGCCGGATGACATTGGTTCAATACTCAGTACTCACAGGATGGAAAGAAAAAAATGGAATGCAGTAAATTGTTCTCCAACCTCCCATGCTATAGCACATGGGCACACACACACACCCTGTGGTATCTGTGCACCCATATCCCACTATGAAGTGTAAATGCTGCCCCCATGAGGTACTTTCTCCAGAAAATTCCATAACCTTCCAAAACAGAGCCATCAACTGAAAAAATGTTCAGATACATGAACCTATGGGGGGCATTTCCCATCCCAATCATCACAGCCATGGTTGTACCAGTGGCAAATCTTGCCAGGTTAGTCATACTGTAGATGAAAATGTTCATAGGTGTTTAAGACTATGACTTGCTTAACTCTGTCAGCAGTGTGGGTGTGGGATCTGCTAGTACTTCAATGTTAGCCAGTAGGAATGAAGCTTCTAGCTCAGTATTAGTTTGCTTTCTTTCCTCACCAATCCCCCACCCCACACCTTTTGACTCAATTGTGTGGTTTCCTCAGAAACATCCAGGCCCTTTAGGCTTTCAAAGTACTGTGTATATAGTCTCCCTAAAATACCCAAGGCTTCTCTAAAATACCCAAGGTCCCATAACTATTGATAGCTTTCAAATCAAATAAAGTTGAATACTTTCTTCTTTTTTTTAATTGGACAATTTTATTTACATTTCAAATGTTATCCCCTTTCCCAGTTTCCTGTCCATAAACCCCCTAGCCCATCCCCCCACCCCTTCTTCTATGAAAGTGTCCCCCAACCCATCCCCCCACCACTTCCTGCCTCCCTGCCCTGACATTCCTCTTCCGGAGGGTGGGGTTGTCCAGCCCTGGCAAGACCAAGGGCTTCTCCTCCCATTGGTGTCCAACAAGGCCATCCTCTGCTACATATGCAGCTGGAGTCATGGGTCTGTCCATGTGTAAACTTTGGGTGGTGATTTAGTTCCTGGGAGCTCTGGTTGGTTAGTATTGTTGTCCTTATGGGGTTGCAAGCCCTTCAGTTCCTTCCAAACTTTTTCTAACTCCTCCAATGTGGACTCCATTCTCAGTTCGATAGTTTGCTGTTATCATTCGCGTCTGTATTTGTCACGTTCTGGGTGAGCCTCTCAGGAGATAGCCATATCAGGCTCCTCTCAGCATGCACTTCTTGGCATCAGCAATATTTTCTGGGTTTGGTGGCTGTATGTATATGGGTTGGATCCCCAGGTGGGGCAGGCTCTGAATGGTCTTTCTTTCAGTCTCTGCTCCAAACTTTGTCTCCGTATCTCCTCCTATGAATATTTTTGTTCCTACTTTTAAGAAGGATTGAAGCATCTACACTTTGGTCGTCTTTCTTCTTGAGCTTCATGTGATCTGTGAATTTTATCTTGGGTAATTTGAGATTTGTGGCTAATATCCACTTATCAGTGAGTGCATACAACTTATGTTTTTTTTTTTTTTTTTTTTTTTGATTGGGTTACTTCCATCAGGATGATATTTTCTAGTTCCATCCATTGCCTATGAATTTCACAAAGTCATTGTTTTTAATGGTTAAGTAGTACTCCATTGTGTAGATGTACCACAGCTTTTGTTCCATTACTCTGTTGAAGGACATCTGGATTCTTTCCAGATTCTGGCTATTGTAAATAAGGCTGCTATGAACATAGTGGAACATGTGTTCTTGTTACATGTTGGAGCACATTTTGGAAATATGCCCAGGAGAGATATAGCTGGGTCCTCAGGTAGTACCATGTCTAATATTCTGAGGAAATGCCAGAGTGATTTACAGAGTGGTTGTACCAGTTTGCAATCCCATCAACAATGGAGGAGTGTTCCTCTTTCTTCAAATGCTCATCAACATTGGTTGTCACCTGAGTTTTTTATCTTAGTCATTCTGATAGATACGAGGTGAAATCTCAGGGTTGTTTAGATTTGCTTTTCCCTGATTACTAAGGATGTTGAACATTTCTTTAGGTACTCCTCAGCCATTCAGTATTCCTCAGCTATGAATTCTTTGTTTAGCTCTGTACCCCATTTTTAATAAGGTTAACTTCTGGAGTCTAACTTCTTGAGTTCTTTGTATATGTTGGATATTAGCTGTCTCTCAGATGTAGGATTGGTAAAGATCTTTTCCCAATCTGTTGGTTGCTGTTTTATCCTAATGACAGTGTCCTTTGCCTTATATAGAAGCTTTGCAGTATTATGAGGTCCCATTTGTTGATCCTTGATCTTAGCACATAAGCCATTGGTGTTTTGTTCAGGAAAATTTCCTTAGTGTCCGTGTGTTTGAGATTCTTCCCCACTTTTTCTTCTATTAGTTTGAGTGTATCTGGTTTGATGTGGAGGTCCTTGATCCACTTGGACTTAAGCTTTGTACAGGGTGATAAGAATGGGTAGACTTGCATTCTTCTACATGCTGATCTCCAGTTGAACCTGCACCATTTGTTGAAAATGCTATCTTTTCCCCATTAGATGGTTTTATCTCCTTTGTCAAAGATAAAATGATCAGAGGTGTGTGGGTTCATTTCTGGGTCTACAATTTTATTCCATTGATCTACCTGCCTGTCTCTGTACCAATACCATACATTTTTTATCACTATTTCTCTGTAATATAGATTGAGGTCAGGGTGGTGATTTCCCCAGAAGTTCTTTTATTGTTGAGGATAGTTTTCGCTATGCTGGGTTTTTTTGTTATTCTAGATGAATTTGCAAATTGCTCTTTTTAAGTCTATGAACAATTGAGTTGGAATTTTGATAGGGATTTCAATGAATCTGTAGGTTGCTTTTGGCAAAATGGCCCATTTTTACAATATTAATTCTGCCAATCCATGAGCATGGGAGATATTTCCATCTTCTGATGTATTCTTCAATTTCTTTCTTTAGATACTTGAAGTTCTTGTCATACAGATCTTTCACTTGTTTGGTTAAAGTCATACCGAGGTATTTTATGTTATTTGTGATTATTGTGAAGAGTGTCATTTCCCTAATTTCTTTTTCAGCCTGTTTATCCTTTGAGTAGAGGCAGGATATTGATTTGTTTTAGTTAATTTTATACCCAGCCACTTTGCTGAAGTTGTTTATCAGGCTTAGTAGTTCTCTGGTGGAACTTTTGAGGTCACGTAAGTATACTATCATATCATCTGCAAATACTGATATTTTGACTTCTTCCTTTCCAATCTGTATCCCTTTGATCTCCTTTTGTTGTCTGATTGCTTTGGCTAGAACTTCAAGAACTATATTGAATAAGTAGGGAGAGAGTAGGCAGCCTTTTCTAGTCCCTGATTTTAGTGGGATTGCTTCAAGTTGCTCTCCATTTAGTTTAATGTTAGTGACTGGTTTGCTTTATATGGCTTTTACTATGTTTAGGTATGGGCCTTGAATTCCTATTCTTTCCAGGACTTTTATCATGAAGGGGTGTTGAATTTTGTCAAATGCTTTCTCGGCATCTAATGAAATGATCATGTGGTTGTTATCTTTGAGTTTGTTTATATAGTGGATTACATTGATGGATTTCCGTATATTAAACCATCCAGGCATCCATGGGATGAAGCCTACTTGATCATGGTGGATGATCATTTTGGTGTGTTATTCAATTCGGTTTGCAAGAATTTTATTGAGTATTTTTGCATCGATATTCATAAGGGAAATTGGCCGCAAGGTCTCTTTCTTTGTTGGGTCCTTGTGTGGTTTACATATAAGAGTAATTGTGGCTTCATAGAAGGAATTTGGTAGTGATCTATTTCAATTTTGTGGAATAGTTTGGACAGTATTGGTATGAGGTCTTCTATGAAGGTCTGCACCCAACTGGTCCTGGGCTCTTTTTGGTTGGGAGATTTTTAATGACTGCTTCTATTTCTTTAGGAGTTATGGGGGTTGTTTAAATGGTTTAGCTGTTCTTGATTTAACTTTGGTGCCAGGAATGTATCTAGAAAATTGTCCATTTCGTCTAGATTTTCTAGATTTGTTGAGTATAGGCTTTTGTAATAGAATCTGATGATTTTTTTGAATTTTCTCAGTTTTTGTTGTTATGTCTCCCTTTTCATTTCTTATTTTGTTAATTTTCATACTTTCTCTGTGCCCTCTGGTTAATCTGGTTAAGTGTTTATCTATCTTGTTGACTTTCTTTAAGAACCAGTTCTTGGTTTTGTTGATTCTTCGTGTAGTTATTTTTGTTTCTATTTGGTTGATTACAGCTCTGAGTTTGATTATTTTCTGCTGGGTGCTCCTCATGGGTATATTTGCTTAATTTTTTTCTAGAGCCTTTAGATGTGTTGTCAAGCTGCTAGTGTATGCTCTCTCCAGTTTTTTTTAGAAACTTCTTTTTATTTCTTCCTTGACCACATTGTCATTCAGTAGAGTGTTGTTCAACTTCCATGTATATGTGGACTTTCTGATGTTTTTACTGTTATTGAAGACCAGCCTTAGCTATGCTGATCTGATAGAATGCATAGGATTATTTCAATCTCCTTGTATCTATTGAGGCATGTTTTGAGACCAATTATATGGTCAATTTTTGAGAAGGTACCATGAGTTGCTGAGAAGAAGGTATATTCTTTTGTTTTAGGATGAAATGTTCTATAGATGTCTTTTAAATCCATTTGGTTCATAATTTCTGTTTGTTTCACCGTGTCTCCATTTAGTTTCTGTCTCCATGATCTGTCCATTGATGTTGAATTCTTCAACTATTATTGTTTTATGAATGTAGGTGTCCTTGCGTTTGGAGCATAGATATTCAGAATTGAGAGTTCATCTTGGTGGATTTTTCCTTTGATGAGTATAAAGTGTCCTTCCTTATATTTCTTGATAACTTTTGCTTGAATATGGATTTTGTTTGATATCAGAATATCTACTTCAGCTTGTTTCTTGGGTCCATTTGCTTGGATAATTTTTTTCCCAGCACTTATCTCTTAGGTAGTGTCTGTCTTTTTCACTGAGGTAATTTTTCTGTATGCAGCAAAATGCTAGGTTGTCTTTACATATCCATTCTATTAGTCTATGTCTTTTTAGCTTTCTTTTTTTTTTTTTCTTTTTTTCGGAGCTGGGGACCGAACCCAGGGCCTTGTGCTTGCTAGGCAAGCGCTCTACCGCTGAGCTAAATCTCCAACCCCAGTCTATGTCTTTTTTATTGGGGAATTGGGTCCACTGATGTTAAGTAATATTAAGTAATAGTGATTCTTTCCTGTTATTTTTGTTGTTAGAGGTGGAACTATGTTTGTGTGGCTATCTTCTTTTGGGTTAGTTGCAAGAAGATTACTCTCTTGCTTTTTCTAGGGTGTAGTTTTAATGTAGGTGCTTAAAGCAATACATTTCCCTCATAGGATTGCTTTCAATGTGTTCCAGTTTTGTCTTATATTCATTTAAAAATAGTTACAGAAAATTTTTTAGTTCTCCATCAACTTCTGTTTTGACCCCATCATCATTCTGTAGTGAGCTGTTTAATCTGTATTGGTTTTTGTATTTTGTCAATGTTAGGTTTTACTGCATTGTGGTTAGATTAGATAAAAAGAGTGATGTCATTCTCACTGGTAATGATTTGTCTTGCATTTCAGTTTATGTGCTATTTATATTTTAATTATCTTTAATCTTTTTTTACAGTTCACTCTTAATCTCCCTCCTGGTTTTCCCTCCAATAGTTCCTTATCCCATTTCTCCTCCCTCAACTCCAAGAAGATGTTCTTCCCCTGCCCAGGCCTCCTTACTGCCTGGAATCTCAAGTCTCTCAAGGGTTAGGTGCATCTTCCCTCACTGAGTCCAGACCAGGCAGTCATTTTCTGTATATTTGTTGGCACATGTGCAGTTTCTGTGTGCTGCAGAGTAAAATGTGTATTCTTTGGTGTTTGGTTAGAATATTGTCTAGGAAACTGTTTAAGTCCATTTGATGTATGAAGTCATCAGTTTTTCTGGTTTTTCTGTTCATTTTTGTCCAGATGACCTGTGTATTGAACAAAATAGATATTGAAACAATCACCTACTATTAATGGATTGATGTTAATCTGTGCCTTTAAATCCAGGAACATTACATTTTTAAAAACGAATTGGGTATCCTGGAGTTTGTTGTAGGATACGTGTAGGATAGAAATGTTTTCTTGGTTAAGTGTTCTCTTGATTAGAATGAAGTGTTTCTCTGTGTCTCATCTAATTAGTTTTACTTCAAAGTCTATTTTGTCAGATGTTTGGGTAGTTATTCCTGATTTCTTCTTGGTTTCATTTGATTGGAGTATCATTTTACTCAAAGCTGGTGCCTGTCTTTTAAAACAAAAATGTGTATCTTTTAGGCAGGAGGCAGCTTGTTTCTATGTTTTTGTTGTTGGTGTTTTTGATTTTTGTTTGATCTATTTATTTACTTCCTGTCTTTTGAGTGGAAAATTGAGGCCATTCATGTTTGAATTGTTATTAAAATGTGTGTTATTTGTTGGTTTTTGCTGTTGTGTTTTGATAATTATGGCTTCATACTTTTCCACAGTCTCTCTGCTATGCTCATTTTTGTCTTCAGCCCCAAATAATGCTTCTGGTATTATTTTAGGCTTAGATTGCGGAATATAAGCGTTTTTAGGTTGTCTATGTTGTGGAAAACTGTTCTTCCTTCATTCATAGGATTAGTATTGGTGGGCATATAATTTTAGATTTGCTGTCATTGAGGACTTGGTATGTATTGTTGCAAGTTTTTCTGGCTTTAAAAGTTTACCTCAAGAAATCACCCTTTTTTTTTTTTTTTTTTTTCTTTTGTTGATTTTGGTTCAAATTGTTTAATATTTTAGCCTTTTTCTTAAGTTGCTTATTTTAATTTTTTTTTTTGCTTCATGAATTCATTTTTGCTTTATTTTCATTTCAGTGGACTAATTTTTTTATTGGTTTTTCTGCTAAGTAGGGATTAAACATTTTTAGTTTGGCTTCCCCTTCCACTGAAATCACCCCTTCCTATTCCAGTGTTTTTTTTTTTGTTTTTTTTTCTGGAAATTCACCTTTCTATTTGATGGATTTTATTTATTTGTGACTCGTGTGTTCTCTTAGAGCTTTAAATTCATCTTATTTGTTTTGTATACTTAGTGTTTTAAGTTTAAGATGAATGGAAATTTTTGTTTGTGCTCTTGGATTATTGTGCATTTTGTGAGCTTCCTAAATTATATGGTTGTGTCTTCAGGGCAGTTTTCTTCTATGTTCTTATTGACATTCTTTTGTTTGCCATTGACTTAGAATTCTTCTCTGCCACCTGTGCTACAATTTGAAGATTTGAATTTTTTCATGGTGTCCCACATATACAATACTCTCTGTCCTGCGGTCTCAGGATGGTGGTCCACTCTCTTCCCCAGGAGATTTGGGTGCAGGGGACTGTGGGATGGTATCAGTTCGCTTCCAGGCAGAGCCAGAAACAGGAAGTACCCTGAGTCAGAGGAATTCTGCCTCTGTGTATCCTGTATCCTGAATCCACCAGGCAGGTCACTCGGTAGCAAAAAAGTGTGTCTTATCTCTGCTCTCAGGTGTGGTGGTGCTCCTGGAGACAGTCTTCCAGCTCTAGGCATGGGCAGGAATCAAAGGGTCCTGCCCCTGACTGCTAGTGTAGGTCCTTGGACCCCGCAGACACAGTTAGCACTATGCAATTCCCTCTTGTGTCTGGACTGTGAGCAGAGGGCATTCTCCTCTGACTTCTCAGGAGTATCCTCACTTCTGAGGGTCCAGCTCTCTCCCCCATGGGATTTGGGTGCAGGAAGCTGTTTGGCCGGTTCAGATCGGTCCTGGGCACAGACCAGAACTGCGGGTACCAGCGGCTATCTGTTCCTATATCCCCATGTCCAGAGGCACTGTGCAGTTTCCTGTTGGATCAGGGATGTGGGCCAAGGTGTGCAGAGGTGGCAGTCTGTCCTGCAGCCTCAAGATGTCTGCACTCTTGGGTGGTCTGCTCTCTTCCCCATGGGATTTGGGTGCAGGGAACCCCATGTTTTAAATTTTCTTTGACCGTTGTGTCAATCTCTTCTATGCTATCTTCTACTCCTGAGATTCTCTCTTCTATCTCTTGTATTCTGTTGGTGCTGCTCACGTCTGTAATTCCTGATCTCTTTCCTAGGTTTTCCATTTCTAGATTTCCTTCATTTGTGTTTTCTTTATTGTTTCTACTTCCACTTTTAGGTTTTGGATCCCTTCATTCAATTCCTTCACCTGTTTGATTGTGTTTTTCTGTATTTCTTTAAGGGATTTTCTTGTTCCTCTTTAGTGGCTTCTACCTGTTTACCCGTGTTTTCCTGTACTTCTTTCAGTGAGTTATTTAGATCTTCCTTAAAGGACTCTATTATCTTACTGAGGTAGGAATTCAGGTTAGCTTCCTGATTTTCAGGGCTTGGTGTTTTGGGAGAACTGGGTTCTGATAATGCCCATGTATATTGGTTTCCTTTGCTTTTGGTCTTTCACTTGCCTCTCTGCCATTTGGTTATCCCTGGTGTCTACTGGTCTGGGTGTCTCTGTCAGGGTCTGCCTCTTTGGTCTCTGGGTTTCTACAGGTCTCCTGGTAGGCCTGTGGCTCTTGCTATAGTAGACCTCCTGTAGGGCTTTCTGAATGTGGGGTCTTCAGAGCAGCAAAGAAGCTGCTGATCTGTTGCCCTGGCTGCAGCAGATCTCCTGGGAGACCAAAGGAGACTGTTGGGTCTTCAAAGGAAGAGTTAAGGTGTTGTTCTGTGTGAAACTGTTCTCCGTGTGGCCTATTGACTGTGGTTTCTGTTTCCCTGTGTGCAGCAGAACTCCAGAAAGTCTTTCACTCTGTTGGGTTAGTTGCCATGCATGCCTTGGACCCCCTGCGGGTCTTAAGACTGTGGTGCAGGTTGCCCAGTTGCCTTGCATGTGGAGGAACTCCTGGGATGCCTTCAAGCTGTGGTATCTTCAAGGGAACTGACTAGTTGGCAGTCTACCATGGCAGAAGTGGTGGGCCAGAAGGGGAGTGGAATTTGGGGGTGGTTTTTTTTAGAAGGGTGATGGGTCCTTAGTCCACTGGGCTCCCAGATGCAGCTGTGGGACTTGGGGAGGGTTCCTACCAGTTGCCCAGTTTCCAGCAGATTTCCTGGAAGGCCTGTAGGCTGTGGTGTCTTCAAAGGAGTGAACTAGCTGGCAGTCTGCCCTGGCAGCAAATTTAATTAAAAAATTTTAAAATTATCTTTAATGCTTTTTTTTAAACAGCCCAGTCTTTATCTCCCCCCCATCTTCCCTCCAACAATCCTCATCCCATTCCTCCTCCCCTGTCTCCAAAAGGATGTCCCCACCTTACTCTGACCCTTCCAGGACTCCCAACTCTCTGGAGCCTCACATCTCTAGAGAGTTAGGTGTGTCTTCTTTCACTGAGGCCAGACTATGCCATCCTCTTCTGAATATGTGTCAGGGGACTCTTACCAGTTAGTATATGCTGTGCCTTGTTGGTGGCTCAGTGTCTGAGAGATCTGGCAGTCCAAGTTAATTGCGACTGCTGGTCTTCCTATATGGTCACTCTCCTCCTGAACTTTTCCCAGCCTTTTCCTAATTCAACCACAGGGTCCTCCAAATTTAGTTCAGTGGTTGGGTATAAGTGTCTGTATTTGTCTCTGTGAGTAGTTTGTTGGGACTCTCCAAGGGCAGCCATGCTAGGCTACTGTCTGTAAGCATAGCGTAGCATCAGTAATAGTGTCAGGCCTTGATACCTCCCCTTGAGATATATCCCAATTTGAGCCAGTCACTGTAACTCCTTTCTCCCAGTTTCTTCTCCATTTTTGTCCCTGCAGTTCTTTTAGGAACGATTCTCACTCAGAGTTTTTGGCTGTGGGATGACAACCCCATGCTTCCACTTGATGCCCTGCCTTCCTACTTGAGGTAGACTCTACAAGTTACCTCTCCCCAATGTTGGGCATTTCATCTAAGGTCCCTCCCTTTGAGTCCTGAGACTCTCTCATCTCCCAAATCTCTGGTACATTCTAGAGGATTCCTCCACCTCCCAATTCCTGAGGTTGTGCATTTCCACTCTTTCTGTTGCCCCTCAGGGCTTCCTGGTTCCCTCTCCTATCCATCTAATACCTGATAATCTTCACCTTTTCCAGTTTCCCTCCCCTCTCCCACCCAGTTGCCTCCATCCCTGGAGCCCTTGAGATTTATAGGAAAACATAATCAAACAGGTGAAGGATTTAAAAATGGAAATAGAAGCAATAAAGAAAGCACAAAGGGAGACAACCCTGGATATAGAAAACCAAAGAAAGGGACAAGGAGCTGTAGATACAAGCATCACCAACAGAATACAAGAGATAGAAGAGAGAATCTCAGGAGCAGAAGATTCCATAGAAATCATCAACACAACTCCCAACATATAACAAAGACACGTGGTCCACTATGTTCATAGCAGCCTTATTTATAATAGCCAGAAGCTGGAAAGAACCCAGATGCCCTTCAACAGAGGAATGGATACAGTAAATGTGGTACATCTACACAATGGAATATTACTCAGCTATCAAAAACAATGACTTTATGAAATTCACAGGCAAATGGATGGAACTGGAAAAGATCATCCTGAGTGAGGTAACCCAATCACAGAAAAACACACATGGTATGCACTCATTGATAAGTGGCTATTAGCCCAAATGCTTGAATTACCCTAGATGCACAGAACACATGAAACTCAAGAAGGGTGACCAAAATGCGAATGCTTCACTCCTTCTTTAAAAGGGGAACAAGAATACCCTTTGGAGGGAATAGGGAGGCAAAGTTTAGAACAGAGGCAGAAGGAACACCCATTCAGAGCCTGCCCCACATGTGGCCCATACATATACAGCCACCAAACTAGATAAGATGGATGAAGCAAAGAAGTGCAGACTGACAGGAACCGGATGGAGATCTCTCCTGAGAAACACAGCCAGAATACAGCAAATACATAGGCGAATGCCAGCAGCAAACCACTAACTGAGAACGGGACCCCCGTTGAAGGAATCAGAGAAAGGACTTAAAGAGCTTGAAGGGGCTTGAGTCCCCATATGAACAACAATGCCAAGCAACCAGAGCTTCCAGGGACTAAGGCCCTACCTAAAGACTATACATGAACTGACCCTGGGCTCCAACTGCATAGGTAGCAATGAATAGTTTAATAAGAACACTAGTGGAAGGGGAAGCCCTTGGTCCTGCCAAGACTGAATCCCCAGTGAATGTGATTGTTGTGGGGAGGGCAGTAATGGGGGGAGGATGGGGAGGGGAACACCAATATAGAAGGGGAGGGGGTGAGGTTAGGGGGATGTTGGCTTGGAAACCAGGAAAGGGAATAACAATTAAAACGCAAATAAGAAATACCCAATTTAATAAAGATTGAGGAAAAAAATAAAAAAAAATAGAGGACAACTTTCTCCTATCCACAAGCCTAATAGTGTATCATTAATAGTGTTAGAGATTGGTGCTTCTGTATGGGATTGGTATCAAGTTGGGCCAGTTATTGGTTGGACACTGCCTCAGTCTTTACTCAATGCATTATGCCTGCATTTCTTGTAGACAGCACAAATTTTAAGTTGCAAGATGGTCTCACTTTCACTGAGGCAGAAAGTCCTTGAAATTTGGTTGGAAATATTCTCGTCTTCTAATGTGCATGTGTTTTAACAAGACTCAAAAGGTTGCTACTGTCTGTGTATCTGTCCGAGCAGCACAGTGCCATCAATATAGTGGACCAGCATGACATCATGAGGAAGATTCAGGGAACTTCAATAGCTTTAAACTAACTGGAAAATTAGGTAGAAATGTAAAGATTTAATCCTGGTGTTGCTGAATGGAAACCCATTGCTTTGTTGGGCACTGTGAACAAGTATGTTTAAAAGAAGTTGTGAAATCACTATCAGCTTACAGGCATCAGGAAATACCTTAATTGGCTCAAGACAGAAAGGTCACATCCCTTAGAACAAGTGCAATTGGAGAAACTTCCACATGAGGTTCATCGTAGTCTCCATGAATAAATGCTCCACCCTGGAATTCTCCATCTGGTTTTTATACAGGCCAAATGATATATAGTGAGATATTGGAGTAACCATTATTTCTGCACCTCTTTATTCCTTGATATTGGCATTGATTTTCATAAACTCCCTCTGGGAGTTTGATCTACTTTGGCATATATTTGGAGATCAATCCCTGCTTTTTTCCTAGTTCCATCTGACTAAAGTACTCTTGACTATCATTTTATTAGCACCACACTCTAACCAACTGAGCTAACCAGCCACTGGTTGAGCTATCTTGCCGGCCACTGATTTGCCTGTCATTTTACTCAAAGCTGGTGCCTGTCTTTTAAAACTAAGGTGTGTTTCTTGTAGGCATCAGACAGCTGGATTTTGTGTTTTGATCCATTCATTCACTCTCTGTATTTTGAGTGGAGAATTGAGGCCATACATGTTTGAGTTAATACTCAAATGTGTGTGTTAGTTCTGGGTATCATGTTGTTGTTTTTTGGTGTTGTGAACTTAGTGGTAATTTTTGTTTTGATAATTATTACTTTATATTTTTCCTCAGTCTCTCTGCTATGTTCATTCACCTCTTCGGTCCTAAATAATACTTCCCATATTGCTTTAGGTTTAGTTTGATAATATACATAGGCTGTCTATGTGGTGGAAAACAGTTTTCATTCACAGGAGTAGTACTGGTGAGAGTATCATTTTAGATTGGTGTCAAGAGGGACTTGGTATGTATTACTGCATGCTATTCTGGCTTTGAAAATTTATCTTGAGAAATGAGCTGTTTCTATCCCAATGTTGTGCTGGAATTAGGAAAATTCACCCTTTCCCCCACTTTTTATTGGATAGTTTATGTATTTACATTTCAAATATTCTCCCCTTTCCCAGTTTTCCCCTTTCCAATCCTACCTCCCCCTGCTTCTATGAGGATGCTCCCCCTCCCACGCACACACTCCCACCTCAACACCCTGGCATTCCGCTACACCGAGGAAAAGAGCCTTTGCAGGACCAAGAGCTTCTTCTATTGATGCCAGACAATGTCATCCTCTGCTACATATGCAGCTGGAACCATGGGTTCACATACGTGTACTCTTTAGTTCCTGCTTTAGTTCCTGGGAGGTCTGGCCGGGGGGCAGAGTCTGGTTGGTTAATATTGCTGTTCTTACTATGGGCTTGCAAACCCCTTCAGCTCCTTCAGTCCTTTCCCTAAATCTTCCACTGGGGTCCCCATGCTCAGTCTGATGGTTAGCTGCAAGCATCTTAATCTGTATCAGTAATGTTCTGGCAGAGCTGCTCAGGAGTCATTCATATCAGGTTCCTGTCAGCAAGCACTTCTTGGCATTAGCAGTAGTTACTGGTTTGGTGGCTGCATATGGGATGGATCCCTAGGTGGGGGCAGTCTCTGCATGGCTTTTCCTTCAGTATCTGCTCCCCTAATTTAAACTTTATTTCCTCCCATGAGTATTTTGTTCCCTCATCTAAGAAAAACTGATGCATCCACATTTTGGTCTTTCTTCTTCTTGAGCTTCATATGGTTTGGGAATTGTATCTTGGGTATTCCAAGCTTTGGGGCTAATATCCACTTATCAGTAAGTGCATAACATGTGGTTTTTTTGTGACTGTGTTGCCTTATTCAGGATGATATTTTCTAGGTCCATTAATTTTCCTAAGAATTTCATGATGTCATTGTTTTTTAATAGCTGAGTAGTACTCTGTTGTGTAAATGTACCACATTTTCTGTATTCGTTCCTCTGTTGAAATACATGTGGGTTCTTTCCAGTTTCTAACTATTATAATTAAAGCTGCTATGAACATAGTGGAACATGTGTCCTTGTTATATGTTGGAGCACCTTTTGGGTATATGCCCAGGAGTGTTATAGCTGGGTCCTCAGGTAGTACCATGTCTAATATTCTGAGGAAATGCCAGACTGATTTACAGAGTGGTTGTACCATCTTGCAATCCTATCAACAATGGAGGAGTATTCCTATTTCTTCGCATTCTTGCCAGCATCTGTTGTCACCTGAGCTTTTTATCTTAGCCATTCTGAGTGGTGTGAGGTGAAATCTCAGGGTTGTTTTGATTTGCATTTCCCTGATGACTAAGGATGTTGAACATTTCTTTAGGTGCTTCTCAGCCATTCAATATTCCTCAGTGGAGAATTCTTTGTTTAATTCTTTTTAAATAAGATCACTGGGTTCTCTGGAGTTTAACTTCTTGAGTTCATTTTATATATTAGATTTTAGTCCTCTTTCAGATGTAGGATTAGTATAGATCTTTTCCCAATCTATTGGTTGCTGTTTTGTCCTATTTCCAGTGTCCTTTTTCTCAAAAAAGTTTTGCAGTTTCATGAGGCTCCATTTGTTGATTCTTGATCTTAGAGCATAAGCCATTGGTGTTCTGTTCAGGAAAATTTTCCCTGTGCCTATGTGTTTGAGGCTTTTCCCCATTTTCTCTTCTATTAAATTTGATGTATTTTTTTTTGTGGGTGCAGCGAACTTTATTGATGGTATTCAAGAGAGAGGGGAG
Organism: Rattus rattus; assembly: GCF_011064425.1. NCBI lineage: Eukaryota > Metazoa > Chordata > Mammalia > Rodentia > Muridae > Rattus > Rattus rattus. The sequence goes on along the minus strand of NC_046159.1, from coordinate 84,068,750 downwards.
GGCTCCCTAGGCCCCTCCTGTTATTATGGGGTCTGGGATGGAATTGTGAGGGAGATGCTCAGTGTTGGGGGCTGAGTTGGGATGGGGACTCCTCAGCAACTGAGGGCCTCTCTCTCGCTCTCAGTATCCTTGCTAGGCTGGGTGATCCAGAGTTTCTTACTCCTTGGAGGCCATGTAGGCCATGAGGTCCACCACCCTGTTGCTGTAGCTGTATTCATTGTCATACCAGGAAATGAGCTTTACAAAGTTGTCATTGAGAGCAATGCCAGCCCCAGCATCAAAGGTGGAAGAGTGGGAGTTGCTGTTGAAGTCACAGGAGACAACCTGGTCCTCAGTGTAGCCCAGGATGCCCTTTAGTGGGCCCTCAGACACCTGCTTCACCACCTTCTTGATGTCATCATATTTGGCAGGTTTCTCCAGGTGGCATGTCAGATCCACAACGGATACATTGGGGGTAGGAACACGGAAGGCCATGCCAGTGAGCTTCCCGTTCAGCTCTGGGATGCCCTTGCCCACAGCCTTGGGAGCACCAGTGGATGCAGGGATGATGTTCTGGGCTGCCTCACGGCTATCATGCCACAACTTTCCAGAGGGGCCATCCACAGTCTTCTGAGTGGCAGTGATAGCATGGACTGTGGTCATGAGCCCTTCCATGATGCCAAAGTTGTCATGGATGACCTTGGCCGGGGGGGCTAAGCAGTTGGTGGTGCAGGATGCATTGCTGACAATCTTGAGGGAGTTGTCATATTTCTCGTGGTTTACACCCATCATAAACATGGGGGCATCAGCGGAAGGGGCAGAGATGATGACCCTTTTGGCCTCACCCTTCAGGTGAGCCCCAACCTTCTCCATGGTGGTGAAGATGCCAGTAGACTCCACGACATACTCAGCACCAGCGTCACCCCATTTGATGTTAGCAGGATCTCACTCCTGGAAGATGGTGATGGGCTTCCCGTTGATGACAAGCTTCCCATTCTCAGCCTTGACTGTGCCATTGAACTTGCCATGGGTAGAGTCATACTGGAACATGTAGACCATGTAGTCGAGGTCAATGAAGGGGTCGTTGATGGCAACAATCTGCACTTTGTCAGAAGAGAAGGCAGCCCTGGTAACCAGGCGCCCAATACGGCCAAATCCGTTCCCACCGACCTTCACCATCTTGTCTATGAGACGAGGCTGGCACTGCACGAGAAGATGCGGCTGTCTCTGGAACAGGGAGGAGCAGAGAGCCGGTGTATATGGTTTAATGTGGAGGACTTTGATCCACTTGGACTTCAGCATTTACAAGGAGGCAAGAATGGATTGATTTGTATTCCTCTACATGCTGATATGAAAGAGCACCATCAGTTGAAAATACTTTCTTTTTTCGATTGGATGGTTTTAGCTTCTTTGTCAAAGATCAGGTGACCATAGGTATGTGGAATCATTTCTGGGTTTTCAATTTTTTCGCATTGATCTACCTGCATGATTGTACCAATATCATGCAGTTTTCATCACAATTGCTCTGTAATGCACCTTGAGGTCAGAAATGCTGATTTCCCCCAGAAGTTCTTTTATTGTTGAGAATAGTTTTTGCTATTCTGGCTTTTTTGTATTACAAAATCTCATTTTACAAGATGAATTTGTAAATTGCTCTTCCTAACTTTATGAAGAATTGAGTTGCGATTTTGATGGGGATTGCATTGCTTTTGGCAAAATGGCCATTTTTACTATATTAATCATGCCAATCCATGAGTATGGGAGATCTTTCCATTTTCTGAGATCTTCTTCTATTTCTTTGTTAAGAGACTTGAAGTTCTTGTCATACAGATATTTCACTTGCTTTGTTAGAGTCACACCAACATATTTTCTATTATTTGTGACTATTGTGAAGGGTGTTGTTTCCCAATTTCTTTCTCAGCTTTTTTTATCCTTTGAATAGGGGGAAGGCTACTGATTTGTTTGAATTAACTTTATGTCCAGCCACTTTGCTCAAGTTTTTCTTTCTTTCAGATTTAGGAGTTCTTTGGTGGAATTTTTGGGGTCACTGAAGTATACTATCATATAATCTACAAATAGTGATAGTTTGACTTTTTCATTTCCAATTTGACCTCTTTTAATTATCTAATTGCTCTGGCTAGGAGTTCACATTACTATATTGAATAGGTATGGAGAGAGTGGGCAGCCTTCTCTAGTCCTTGATTTTAGTGGGATTGCTTCAAGTTTGTCTCCATTTAGTTTGATGTTGGCTACTGGTTTGCTATATATTGTTTTTTACTGTGTTTAGGTATGGGCCTTGAATTCCTGATCATTCCAAGACCTTTAACATGAAGGGGTGTTGAACTTTGTCAAATGACAAATGAGATGATCATGTGTTTTTTTCTTTAAGCTTATTTGTATAGTGGATTATGTTGATGGATATCCTTACATTGAGCCATCCCTGCATCCCTGGGATGAAACCTACTTGTTCTCAGTGAATGACCATTTTGGTGGGTTTTTGTATTTGGTTTTAAGACTTTTATTGAGTATTTTTGCATCAATATTCATGAGGGAATTTGGTCTGATGTTCTCTTTCTTTGTTGGGTCTTTGTGTGGTTTAGGTATAAGTATAATTGTTTGATTATTTCCTGCCTTCTGCTTCTCTGAGTATATTTGCTTCTTTTCGTTCTGGAGCTTTTCAGGTGTGCTGTCAAGCTGTTAGTGTATGCTCTTTCCAGTTTCTTTTTGGAGGCATTCAGAGCTATGAGTTTTCCTCTTAGTGCTGCTTTCATTGTATCCCATAAGTTCAAGTCTGTTGTGCCTTTATTTTCATTAAATTATAAAAAGTCTGTAATTTCTTTATTTCTTCCTTGACCAAATTATCATTTAGTAGAGCATTGTTTAGCTTCCGTGTATATGTGTCTTTCTCTTGGTTTTGTTTTTATTGAAGACAAGCCTTAGTTCATTGTGATCTGATAGGATGCATGGAGTTATTTCAATCTTCTTGTATCTGTTTTGTGATCGATTATATGGTCAATTTTGCAGAACGTACCAAGAAGTACTGATAAGAAGGTATATATTTTTGATTTAGTATGAAATGTTCTATAGATATCTGTTAAGTCTATTTGGTTCATAACTTCTGTTAGTTTCACTGTGTCTCTGTTTTGTTTCTACGATCTGTCCATTGATGAGTGTAGGGTATTGAATTCTCCCACTCTGATTGTATGTGGTGCAGTGTATGCTTTGGTTAGTTTTCTTAGGTTTGGTCTTCTCATCGTGTCCTGGATTTACTGGATGTTTTGGGGTAGGAGCTTTTTGCATTTTGCATTTTCTTTGACTGTTGTGTCAATATTTCCTATAGTATCTTCTGTTCCTGAGATTCTCTCTTCTATCTCTTGTGTTCAGTTGGTGATGTTCTCATCTATGACTCTGATTTCTTTCCAAGGTTTTCTATCTCTGGAGTTATCTCTCTTTGTTACGTCTTTCTTGTTTCTATTTCCATTTTTAGATCCTGGGTGGTTTTGGGCAATTTCTTCATCTGTTTCATTGTGTTTTCCTATAACTCTTTAAGGGATTTTTGTATTTCTTTTTTTTTTTTTTCCATTTTCTTTTTTTTCGGAGCTGAGGACCGAACCCAGGGCCTTGTGCTTGCTAGGCAAGCGCTCCACCACTGAGCTAAATCCCCAACCCCTGTATTTCTTCTTCAATGGATTCTGCTTGTTTACCTGTGCTGTCCTGTATTTCTTTAAAGAGGTTATTTATGTCCCTTTTCAAGTCTTCTATTATCATCATGAGATGTCATTTTAGATCAAAATCTTTCTTTTGAGATGTTTTGGGGTATCCAGAACTTACTATGGTAGGAGAACTGAATTTTGATGATGCGAACTGGCCTTGGTTTCTGTTCCTTAGGTTCTTGTTTTTGCCTCTTGCCATCTTGTTATCTCTGATGTTAGTTGGTCTTGCTGTCTCTGGAGCTTGTCTCTTCTGTGGGCTGGTGAGCCTGTGATTTTAAGAGTGAGAGCACTCCTGGGCGACCAGCTCTCTCTTCCCAGGCTTTGGGTTGGGAGAGCTGTGGGACAGCCTTAGCTCTGGTCACAGATAGAGACCAGAAAGATCCTATCCCAGGCTGCTCAGAGGTTCCTGTGCCCTGTGTGCTCCTGTTATGTCCCTTTTTGGGCAGTTAATAGCGTGAAAGTGGGGTCTCACCCGTGGGCTTAGGAGTGAGAGCACTCCTGGGAATCCTGCTCTCTTTAGTCAGGTTTTGGGTCCAGAGGGCTGTAGGACAACCTTAGCTCTGGGCGCAGTTGGAGACTTGAAGACAAAAATTCACTTTTGCATTTGATGGGTTTTATTTATTTGTAATTTGTGTTTTCTCTTAGAGCTTTCAATTCACATTTTTTCTTTTTTTTTGTGTGTGTGTTGTATACTTAGTGTTTTAACTATAAGATGCATGGAAAGTTTTGTTTGTGCCCTTTGCTTTTTTTTTTTTTTCCATTCTGTGGGCTTCTTACATTATATGCTTGTGTTTTGGGGCAAGTTTTCCTCTATAATCTTGTTGAAATTCTTGTGTTTACCGTTGACTTGGAATTCTTTTCTGTCACCCATGTCTATAATTTCACGGTTTGATTTATTTATGGTGTCCCACATACACAATACGTTCTAGGCATACACTCTGCCAACTGAACTACATTTCCAGTCCCATTGCTTGTTTTCTGCTGATAATACAGTTGTATTATCTCCTGTGAGTGTGCTATGTCTGAAAAATTGCATATCCTTAGGAGGTTACAGTTTCTTAATTTTTTTCAGAAGAGATGTTAATTTCTAATTGAAAGTGAAGTTACTGCCCTATGAGTATGAAGGGCACCATCAATGCTTTGGATACCTTGGGCAATCTGAATTGCTTTTTTATTTCTTTTAAATGGGATATTATTATTTTTACTTTATGTTTTTCACAATGACTTAGATCAGTTAATCCACTAAGAGAGATATGGCCTGGAGAGAATAGCTCACACATGGGAAACCGAGAGCTCATCTGTTCTTACTCTTATTTGTTCTTCTGGAATTAGGGAAGTTTCCTTTACCATTTGATGGTCCCACTTTGTCAAGATCAGAAGTGTCTTTTCCAGATGACATGATAACTGTAGGTCTAGAGGGAGAGGAGCTGATGCCATTTATTCCTTATAAACATTTCTTAGGCTCTCATTCTATAAGGATGTTTATGAGAGGCCCAGATGGTGAGTGTATTTTTTTTTTAAATTCTCTTCATTATAGTGAAGGTAGCAGTAGGTAGGTAGGTGATAGAGTGAAGCAGTATTCTGTAATAAATGATTAGCGACACTTCTGCTTATAATTTTACTTTTGAGCTATGTTGTATCATAAGTAAACCAGAGATGCTTGCAGACATGAGAATGTCAGTGTAAAGATTAAAAAAAGAACACAGATTTCACTCAATTTGATGTCTTTTATATGTGACATAGACAGGACCTAGCAAAAGTATGGATAGAGACAGGAAAAGCTAAAATGCTGAAGATGATCATTGACTATTATACATTAAATGAAAATATCATGGCACCAATTACTTATATAATGAGTCTACACTGACATATATTTAAGAGTAACTCCATCTCAGGCTTTTATCAAGCCCATCTGACATGATTGTACTGAGCATGTGCTCTAAGAATTCTAAGCCCATGGTTCCACCTAGTTATGGCCAACTGTGTTAGTTTTCCATCCCTGTAATAAAACACCTGAGCTGAACACCTGTGAAAACAATGTGACAGCCATTTATTTTTTACCTGGAGTCTATTTATAACATCAATGCATTTGTATTGTATTTTGTTCTTTTACCATTTTACTCTTTTATCAAGTTAACTCATTGTATGCACTTATTTATAAGAACTGAAGCTGTGAATATAGAAGGAATATTAACTAATGTAGTGTTTATCAGTAATTTTCCAGTGTGTTAAATTTGTGTATACTGATGAATTCTTAGGAAAGTTTCAATTAATGACATAGTAAAGCATGAAACTCTTTTAACACCATATAAGTTTTAAATGTTTTACATAGATTCGTTTAGTATATTGCAATGATTTCTTATAAAGTAGGTATTTTGTAGGCACTTTAAAAGTATTTGGAAATCTCACCTCATTTATTAAATGCTTGTAAAGTTAAACTTACACAAATGCATTTTTTCAGTAGGAGGTTTAGTAGAATGAATTCTTTTTCTTATTTCAGGTTTCCTTATAGCATTGAAACTGAATATTATGGAGTAGAACTTTCATTAGTAGTGAGAAATATATTTCTAATTCTTGAATAGAATATTCTTGAATAGAATAAAGTTATTTAAAGTAAAAAAAATCACTAAGTTTACCTCTAATAGTTACAAAATACGGTTGCTTGCTAAAATCTAATTATACTGGAAACACACACACACACACACACACACTTCTAGTCAACATTCTTATATCTTTCTCAAACTCACACTATACATCTTGTGACGAAACTTTGTGTATGACTGCCTCCCCACGGTCTCTGCCGTGACAGTCCTGCTGCTGCTGCTTTATCTCAAGGCAACTGGCTAGTAACTGAGATTATAATATTCTACTCAGCAATGTGTGCTTCCAGTTACACCTGTGCTAATTTAATTTCCAAATCAGAACCCATGCATTTAAATTATTTAAACGTATCAGGTAAGAGCTATTAATTACTACTTTATAAGTAAGTAGTAAGTCCTTTTGGTACTCTATATTTTTTGTAAAAAAGGTTTTATAGAAGTAATTTGAGTAGCCAAGTACTTCCTCTTCCTGGGATCCTTAAAAACATTTTTGTGTTGTTGACAGATGGCAGTACATCAGCCAACAGTTTCACTTGCTACCTGAAAGTCACATACTCACTTTGTGTTCTCTCTGAGCAGCCATACAACTTTTAGGTCATTACTCACAAAATGTGGTGAAGCTTAAAATAAAAATGACACTTTTGAATTTCTATACTTTTATGTTGCCTATATTAGTAAATTTTCACAAACAGAATACAAAGATCATGATGTCTGTGCTAAACAGTCTGTTCTAAAATTAAATATTGTGATAAGGGAGAGGTGAAGTGACTTGTCAAGGGAGAATGTAAAGCTGTGGACAAAGACACCACCCCTGTCTCTCCCTTTCTTTCTTACATCAGAGACATGGCTGCAGAATGCTTAGTCTTTGGTCTGTGTTGATCAATAGTGCTATCTTCTCCACTATTTAAATGTCTATGAATATACTCTGGTTTTTAGTACTTATAACTAAATATTGAAGCTTAAACTAATATGGAAGTCACCAAGATTGCAATTTTCATTTTAAATAAAACATGATTTTTCTCAGCATATAGCCATGTTAACAAATCAGTTTTACCCATGATAGCTATGGTCTTTTTTCACCAACCTTCAGCTACAATGAGGTCCAAAGAAACATGCCAGTTTATGAATTAGAAGATGTATTGTTTTCTTTATGTGATAAACATTTACAAGGCAATAGATACAAAGTACAGAGGTTGAAGTGCAAATGTTTGAGATAAGAAATACGTTTACATTATTATCTCTTATTATATTATCATCTTTTTATATTAGTTATAATTCTTGTGCTTATATTAATAAATTTTTGAAGTATAATTAACAATAAATTATTGTATGTATGTGGTTTTCCATTTATAGGTTTAAAATTAGAATTGGGCTGTACTTCTTAGGGTTTGTAGACTAAGGAATGAATTAAGTACTCTCCTGGAGCTTTATTTATTTATACTATATTTTACATGTTTATATTTTGCCTTCATATAATCTGTGCACCTCTGATATGCCTCGTCAGAGAGAGTTTATATCCCCTTCAACCAGAGCCACAAGCCACCAGGTCATCGAGAGAATCAAACCCAGGTCTTTCCCAAAGCAAAACATGCTATTGACCACTGAGGTACATCTCCACTCCATATCTTGGAATTTTTATAAACAGAACAGCATTGTGCAGCTACTGTAAATGCTGGTGGTGAGAAAATCAGATGTTTGGCTCTGGTAATTGGGATGAATCCATCTCTTTACTAGATTAAGCTATTTAGGAGCAAAATAATGTAATAGGTAAATTGTGACTTATGGTGTCATATTCATAGAAAAGTTATAGAGTGGTCTCAGGCACTAATTATGAAATATTTCTATACATACATCATGTGTGTCTATATATGTGGAATATATGCGTGGACTTGAAAATATAATTGGATACTCATTTTCTCACAAGAATCTGATTCAGTATATTTTTTTTATCACAAGATGATTTAATGTAATAAATTAAATTACTTCAATAATAAATTAATCCTGGTCACCAGGTCCAATAACTGATATTGGCACTAAATGTAAGACTGTTGCATGACGCTCTGAAAAGTGTGTGGGTTCTGATGTCTGATAACATTGGGGACTTTGTTTTCCACTACATGGGAAGAATATGTTCTGAAACAGAAATATACAAACAGGATCACTATCTGGTCATCTTTGGTGAGTTCATGTTTGTCATACCGTTCTGATAATAGTGTTTGTCTTAGCATCACAGGTTCTGTCTTATTGGGGAGATGTATATAGCATATAGTAACTGCAGAAACCAGGAAAGGAAAAGAGCAGCATTGACCATATATGGTGGGATGGAAGCCTTTAAACCTGAAGTTTCACAAAAGGTAATAGGATGGGACCTAAAATGGCAGAGGCATAGCCCATTTAGAGCAATAATTAATGGTCAAAGGGTGTGGAAAGCAAACTAATGCTCTCCAATGGTATCTATCTCTTTAATTTAGAATTTATAAGAGGAGAATGGAAAATAAAAACAGATAGATTGAGAAAGACATTTTGCTGATTAAATCAGTGGGATTTCCACGAATTGCATTTGAATTATGAATCAAAGCATGGATAATTACAAACTAGAGCACAGTGAAATTATAGAATATGAGACTGGCCCACCTAACATTTTGGATTTCTTTTGTGAATTATTTTTTTTAGATCAGTATAACTTTTATTTAGTTGTACAAGTATGATTAAAATCCTGTGCTCATCACTACTGCTTTATGTGTTACCAAGAAATGAGGCAATTACATCACTAGTATTGGATTTCTAAGGAATGAGATTGGGTGTAATACAGGCACACAAAGTGGGCATCCTGTACAGATATGACTTTGATAATATTTATTATCCATAATCATCTATGTATATAGCAGATACATGGAAGACATTTAAATGTAGGGTATCATGTACAGTCTGGAAGATCAAGAATTAATGATACAGGGTATTCAAGAATTGGTATGTTAAATAGAATGGTAATGTAGCCAGTGTATCACACAATTGATGTGTGCTCTATTACTTTTTCAGATATATGAAATAAACTTCCACTCTGTTCTTAAGATGAATACACTCTCCACTTATGTTCTCACTCAAGAATGTCCTTTATTTCCAAACTGGGCTTGGAGTCCTAGCCAATATGTTTCTTGTTTGTTTCTATATTTATGTAATTCTAAGTCACAGACCTAAGCCCACAGACTTGATCTCCTGTCAACTGACCTTCATTCACATAATGATGTTCCTCACTGGAGGGGATATTTGGCTTACAGACTTATTTATGTCACTAAACATTGAGAATGATTTCAAATGTAAGGCAACTTTTTATATTAGCAGGGTGATGAGAGACCTCTCTATCTGCATCACCTGTCTCCTCAGTGTGTTCCAGGCTGTCACTATCAGTCCCAGTACCTCTTTGTTGGCAAGATTTAAACAAAAACTAACAAAGTCCATGAAATATTCTTTCTTATTTATATGGTCCTTCAATTTGTCCTTCAGCAGTAACCGGATCTTCTATGTTGGTGCTTATACCAATGTGAGTGAGAACAACCAGATGAAGGTCACTAAATATTGTTCACTCTTACCCATGAACAACATTATCAGAGGACTGATTTTAACAGTGGCAACTTCTAGAGATGTGTTTCTTGTAGGAGTCATGTTAATCACAAGTACATACATGATGATTATCTTGTTCAGACATCAGAGACAATGCAAGCATCTTCATAGCATCAACCAGCTGAGAGTGTCTCCTGAGAGAGAGGGCCACCCAGACCATCTTGCTGCTGGTGATTTTCTTTGTGGTCACATATTGGGTAGACTACATCATCTCCTCTATGTCAATTCTGTATTGGATGTATGACCCAGTCATGCTGACTGTTCAGAAGTTTGTGATGAATGTCTATCCCACAATTACTCCTTTGGTACAAATCTGTTTTGATAAGAGAATAATAATTATGGTGAAAAACCTGCAGTCAAAGCTCCACCACATATTTTTTTAACAAGATGTTTCCTTTCTTCTTTAAAAGCTATTAGTTCATTTCTTATTTATATGTAGAAGTGTTGTGCCAGAGTGCATGCATGTGTCTATTCTGATGTCCACAGAAATTAGAAGATGGCAGGGTTCCCCCTGAGAGTGGACTTAGGTATCCTGTGTAGCCCCATTTATCTTATTTCTGAAATACAGATTCTTTTTTAAGTTTAATGGCTCAAGTTAGAAAGCAAGATTATTCATATAATTTAAATAAAATTTGTGTTATTACACATATATCTTCTTTTTCCAATTTGGTTGCCAAATAATAGAGGGTTGTTAAATCAGTTGTATTAAATTGATATTTCTATATGAATTCTCTCTCCATTTTTCTTTATATAATAAATATTCCTTTAATGCTGAGGTTACTCAAAAATTGTCCTCAGTGATATTCACTTTTAAGCTTTCTTTCTTTTGATTTTAATTTATGTTCACTTATGAAAAATTATTTATTTTTTTTTACATTTTAAAATATTTTTTTTATTAACTTGAATATTTCTTATAAAAATTATTCCCCATTGCCGCCCTCCCCCAACAGTCTAGTTCACTGGGGTTCAGTCTTAGCAGGACCCTAGGGCTTCCCCTTCCAATATTATTTACCTATGAGGTCAGAGTCCAGGGTCAGTCCATGTATAGTCTTTAGGTAGTGGCTTAGTCCCTATTCATGAAAAATTAAAGCTTTACTTTTTTTATAATTTTTCTGGATCCATAAAACTGATGTGAAGTTTAAGTTTCCATTTTTTGCACAGTTACATCATGTGCCTCTTATATGTACTTCATTTTATCTATTTGTTAAAAAATTAATGGTAAATAAACTTTTATACACATTATATGTTGTACAATGTGCTTATTGTGTATGTAGTTGTGGTTGTGTCTGTGCTCAGTTGAAGGATATCTGTTCATGTGCACGTGAAGGCCAGGAGACAACATTGTTTCTTGTTCCTCATTTGTCATTCATCTGGTTTCTTGATAGGGCATCTCTGTCTGTGACCTGGACCAAGATGATAATCTCAGGGATTGTCTTGTCTTCACTTCTCCAGCTCTGGGATCACAAGTGTTCACCACCATATTCATCATTTCAACATTATAATATATTCTGATTAGGGTTTCCACTTCTCCTACTACTCTCAGTTTGATACTTTTGTTCATCCCATGTCATCCATTCATAACTATTCCATTTTCCCTTTTTATCAAGATGCAATGGTGTGCTGGGAAGTGTGTGAACACTCAAAGACCACCAGGGAACCATTTTTGATGTAATCATACTAAGGTCTCTTTATTACAAGCTTAGACTTGGGTTTTTTGATAACCCAACATAACAAAGCAGGATGGGAAGGCAGAACAGCCTGGAACCCTCAGCAGGACAAAGTTTTATAGGAAATGGGAGCAGATGAGGGAGGGTCTAGCCTGGCAAGTATCTAATTGAATGTGTATTGTGAGCCAACAGGTCTGTGCTCTGAAGGAAGACTGCATAAAATCATGAATGATCTGAAAGTCCATCTGAATCAATCAGACCAACCTTTGACTAACTATTGCTAGAAAGCAGCTAGGGAGTAACTTTGGGGTTATTGGCCAGGGACAAGGTCTTTCTTAGTACTTGGGTCTAACTTGAGTTTAGCTCCAGGTCAAGATTTTAGGCTTTTTTTTTTTAGATGGAGGCTGCTTCCCAGATGGAATAGGTATGGCCTCTCAGCATCATTCCTCACCTTCCCTTACTCTAGACCTAACCTTTATGGTTATGTGGATTATGAATTGCTTAATAGCTAAAATTCACATATAAGCAACAACACATACCATATTTGTTTTTGTGTGTATGTGTTATCTAATTCAGAGTGAGGTTTTCTAGTTCTTTCCTTTTACCTGCAATTGGCATTAATTTAATGGCAGAGTAATATTCTAGTATGTAAATATATCACATTATCTTTCTCATTCATTTATTGATGGTATTCAGGTTGTTTCCAATTTCTGGATATTATGAATTTTCAGTGCCTCTGTAGTAGGATGAAGTGTATATGGTTAATAGTGGTATAGCTGAATCTTTAAGTAGATCTGTTCCCAACTTTCTGAGGAATCATAACACTGATTTCCACTGTGAATATACATGCTTGTGCTCCTGATAGCAATGCATGAGTGTTCACCTGTCACTGCATCCTTGCCAGAATTAAATTGTATTATTTGTCTTGGCCATTTTGTCTGGTATAAGGTTAAATCACAAAGTAGCTTTTACACTGATGACAAGGATGCTGAACAGTTCTTTAAATGTTTCTCAGCTATTTGTGGTTCCCCTTTTTGAAAATTATTTGTTTAGATTTGCTCCCCAAATTTAGTGTTAGTTTTTATTGATATTAAGTGTTTTTAGTTATTTATGTATTTTGGATATCAGTCCAGGGGTAGCTGGTTTTCCGTTAAATGATAGAAGTTTGAGTCATCAGAGAGGAAGGAACCTCAGTTGAGGAAATGCCTCCATGAGATCCATCAGTAAGGCATTTTCTGAAGTAGTGATCACTGGTCAAGGGGCCAGCCCATTGTGAGTAGTATGTTCCTTGTTACAGTTGTCTTGGGTTCTATAAGAAAGCAACTTGAGCAAACCAGGAAAAGCAAGCCAGCAAGCAACACCCCTTTGAAGCCTCTACATCTCCTCATGTGTCTAGGATACACCCCTGTTTGTGTTCCAGTCCTGAATTTTTTTTGTTTATAAACAGCATGGTAAAAGTGTAAGCTGAATAAGCCCTTTCTTCCCCAACTTACTTTTTGTTCATGGTGATTTGTCAGAGTTATAGAAATCCTAAGAAAATCGCTCAACAGGAAGTAGTTGCTAAACACATTTTCCCATTTGGTATCTGTCTAATTTGTCTGAATGATGTTGTCTTTTGCCATGCAGAAGATTTTTAATTCATAAGGTCTTATTTTTGAATTGTTGTTCTTAGTGGCTGGTAATCAGTGTTCTGTTCTGAAGGTTTCTGTTTGTTTGCTTTTCTTGTGTGTGTGAATATGTGTTCAACTGTATTCCCACCTTTCTCTTCTGTGAGGTTCTGTGTACCTGTTTTTTTTCTTTTTCTTTTTTCTTGGTATTTTATCATTTACATTGCAAATATCATCCCCTTTCCAGTTTCCCATCCATAAAACCGGTATCCCACTCACCTCTCATCCTTCTGTGAGGGTGTTCCCTCACCCAACCACACACCCCTCCCTGCTTACCCACGCTGATATTCTGCTACATTGTGGGTTGAGCCTTGGCAGGACCAAGGGCTTCTCCTCCAATGTGGACCCATTCTCAGTTCAATGATTGGCTGCAAGCCTTTGTATTTGTCATGCTCTGGCAGAGCCTGGCAGGAGACAGCTATATTAGGAACTTGTCAGCACGCAGTTCTTGGCATCCCCAACAGTGTCTGGGTTTGATGGCTGTGTATATATGGGCTGGATCCCCAAGTGGGGCAGGCTATTCCTTCAGTCTCTGTTCCAAACTTTGTCTCTTTATCTCCTCCTATGAATATTTTTGTTTCCCTAAAATGCCAGCCCAGGTTATTATATCCAGAAAACTATCAATTAACATTAAGGGAGAAACCACGATATTCCATGACAAAACCAATTTTCCACAGTATCTTTCTACATATCCAGCCCTACAAGTATAATAAATGGCAAAACCGAACACAAAGAGGTAAGCTACACCCTAGGAAAAGCAAGAAAGAAATCTCCTTCCAAGAAAACCAAAAGAAGAGAAGCACAAAAACATAATCCCACCTCCAAATAGGAAAGTAACAAGAAGAATCTATCACTATTCCTTAAGATCTGTCAATAACAATGAACTCAATTCCTCAATAAAACTACACAGATTAACAGAGTGGATAAGTAAAGAGGACCCAGCATTTCACTGACTTCAGGAAACACACCTCATAGACAAAAACAAACACTACCTCAGAGTAAAAGACTGGAAAACATCTGTCCAATCAAATGGTCTGGAGAAGCAAGCTGGAGTAGTCATTCTAATATCGAATAAAATCAACTTTCAAACATAAGTGATTAAAAAAGATAAGGAGGGACACTTCATATTCATCAAAGGAAAAATCCACCAAGATGAACCCTCAATCCTAAATATCTACACTCCAAATACAAGCACACCTACACACATAAAAGAAACCTTACTAAAGTTCAAAGCACACATTGCAACTCACACAATAATAGTGGGAGATTTCAACACCCCACTCTCATCAATGGACAGATCATGGAAACAAATTAAACAAAGACATAGAGAGACTAACAGAAGTTATGAACCAAATGGACGTAATGGATATTTATAGAACATTTCATCCTAAAACAAAAGGATATACCTTCTTCTCACCACCTCACCATACTGCTCCAAAATTGACCATATAATCGGTCACAAAACAGGTCTCAACAGATACAGAAAAATAGAAATAATCCCATGTATCCTATCAGACCACCATGGACTAAGGCTGGTCTTCAGTAACAACAATAAGGAAAGAACGCTCACATATACATGAAAGTTGAACAATGCTCTACTGAATGATAAGTTGGTCAAGGAAGAAATAAAGAAAGAAATTAATGACTTCTCAGAATTTAGTGAAAATGAAGGTACAACATACTAAAAGTTATGGAACACAATGAAAGTTGTGCTAAAAGGAAAACTCATAGCTCTGAGTGCCTGCAGAAAGAAACAGGAGAGAGCATATGCTAGCAGCTTGACAGCACACCTAAAAGCTCTAGAACAGAAAGAAGCAAATATACCCAGCCGTAGTAGAAGCCAGGAAATAATCAAACTGAGAGCTGAAATCAACCAAGTAGAAACAAAAAGGACTATACAAAGAATCAACAGAACCAAAAACTGGATCTTTGAGAATATCAACAAGATAGATAAACCCTTATCTAGACTAACCAGAGGACACAGAGAGTGTGTCCAAATTAACAAAATCAGAAATGAAAAGGGAGGCATAACAACAGAATCAGAGGAAATTCGAAAAATCATCAGATCCTACTACAAAAGCCTATATTCAACAAAACTTGAAAATCTGGAGGAAATGGACAATTTCACAGACAGATACCACGTACCAAAGTTAGTCAGGAACACATAAACCATTTAAACAACACCATAACTCCTAAAGAAATAGAAGCAGTCATTAAAAGTCTCCCAACCAAAAAGATCCCAGGACCAGATGGGTTCAGTGCATAATTCTATCAGACCTTCATAGAAGACATCATACAAATACTATCCAGACTATTGCACAAAATTGAAAAAGATGGAACACTACTGAATTCCTTCTATGAAGCCACAATTACTCTTATACCTAAACCACACAAAGATATAACAAAAAAGAGAACTTCAGACCAATTTCCCTTATGAATATCAACACAAAGATACTCAATATAATTCTTGCAAACCAAATCCAAGTGCCCATCAAAACAATCATCCATCATTATCAAGTAGGCTTCATTCCAGGGATGCAGGGATGGTTTAATATATGGAAAACCTTCAATGTTATCCACTATATAAACAAACTGAAATATAAAACCACATTATCATTTCATGAGATGCTTAGAAAGCATTTGATAAAATTCAATACCCCTTCATGATAAATGTCCTGGAAAGAACAGGAATTCAAGGCCCATGCCTAAACATAGTAAAAGCCATATACAGCAAACCAGTAGCTAACATTAAACTAAATGGAGAGAAACTTGAAGCAATCCCACTAAAATCAGGGACTAGACAAGGCTGCCCACTCTCTCCCTATTTATTTAATATAGTTCTCGAAGTCCTAGCCAGAGCAATCAGACAACAAAAGGAGATCAACGGGATACAGATTAGAAAGGAAGAAGTCAAAATATCATTATTCGTAGATGATATAATAGTATATTTATGTGACCCCAAAAGTTCCTCCAGAGGACTACTAAGCCTGATAAACATCTTGAGCAATGTGGTCGGGTATAAAATTAACTCAAACAAATCATTAGCCTTCCTCTACACAAAAGAGAAACAAGCCAAGATAGAAATTAGGGAAATGACATCCTTTATAATAGTCCTAAATAATATAAAATACTGCAGTGTGACTTTAATGAAGCAAGTGAAAGATCTGTATGATAAGAACTTCAAGCCTCTGAAGAAAGAAATTGAAGCAGATCTCAGAAGATGGAAAGATCTCCCATCCTCATGGATTTGCACGATTAATATAGTACAAATGGCCTTTTGCCAAAAGCGATCTAGAGATTCAATGAAATTCCCATCAAAATTCCAATCTAATTCTTCATAGAGTTAGAAAGAATGATTTGCAAATTCATCTGGAATAACAAACCCAGGATAGCTAAAACTATCCTCAAAAAAAAAAAAAAAAAAAGACTTCTGTGGGAATCACAATCCCTGACTTCAAGCAGTATTACAGAGCAATGGTCATAATGGTCATAAAAACTGCATGGTATTGATATAGAGACAGGCAGTTAGACCAGTGGAATAAACTGAAGACGAGAAATGAACCCACACACCTATGGTCACTTGGTTTTTGACAATGAGAAAAACCATTCAATGGAAAAAAGATAGAATTTTCAACAAATGGTTGTGGTTCAACTTGATGTCAGCATGTAGCAGAAGCAAATTGATCCATTCTTATCACCCTGCACAAAGCTTAAGTCCAAGTTGATCAAGGACTTCCACATCAAACCAGATATACTCACCCTAATAGAAGAAAAAGTGGGGAAGAGTCTTGAACACATTGGCACTGGAGAAAATTTCCTGAACCAAAAGATGCCCCAACATATAACAAAGACACTTGCTCTACTATGTTCATAGCAGCCTTATTTATAATAGCCAGAACCTGGAAAGAACCCAGATGCCCTTCAACAGAGGAATGGATACAGAAAATGTGGTACATCAACACAATGGAATACTACACAGCTATCAAAAACAATGACTTTACGAAGTTCATAGGGAAATGGATGGAACTGGAAAATATCATCCTGAGTGAGGTAACCCAATCACAGAAAAACACACACGGTATGCACTCATTGATAGGTGGATATTACCCAAAGGCTCGAATTACCCTAGGTGCACACAACACATGATACTCAAGAAGGATAACCAAAATGCGAATGCTTCACTCCTTCTTTAAAAGGGGAACAAGAACATCCTTGGGAGGGAATAGGAAGGCAAATTGTAGAACAGAGGCAGCTGGACACCCATTCAGAGACTGCCCCACATGTGGCCCATACATATACAGCCACAAAACCAGATAAGATGGATGAAGCAAAGAAGTGTAGGGTGACAGGAACCGGATGTAGATCTCTCCTGAAAGACACAGCCAGAATATAGCAAATATATAGGTGAATGCTAGCAGCAATCTACTTAACTGAGAATGGGACCCCTGTTGAAGGAATCTTAGAAAAGACTGAAAGAGCTTGAAGGGGCTTTGATCCCATATAAACAACAATGCCAACCAACCAGAGCTTCCAGGGACTAAGTCACTACCCAAAGACTATACATGGACTGACCCTGGGCTCCAACCTCATAGGTAGCAATGAATAGCCTAGTAAGAGCACCAGTGGAAGGTGAAGCCCTTGGTCTTGCCAAGACTGAACCCCCAGTGAACGTGATTGTTGGGGGGAGAGTGGTAATGGGAGGAGGATGGGAAGGGGAACACCCATAGAAAAAGGGAAGTGGGTGGGATACGGGGATGTTGGTCTGGAAACTGGGAACGGGAATAACAATCAAAATGTAAATAAGAAATACCCACATTAATAAAGATGAAAAAAAACCCTGTAAGGCAAAGAACCCTTCATTAGGGCATAACAGCAACCAACAGATTGGGTAAAGATATTTAACAATCATACATCTAATAGAGAGCTAATATCCAATATTTACAAAGAACTCAAGAAGCTCAGACTCCAAAGAGCCAAATATCTCTATTGAAAATGGGGTAGAGAACTAAACAAAGAATTCTCAGATGAGGAATATCGAATGACAGAGAAGTACCTAAAGGTATGTTCAACATGCTTAGTCATCAGTTAAATGCGAATAAAAACAACCGTGAGATTCCACCTCACACCAGTCATAATGGCTAAGATCAAAGACTCAGCTGACAAGAGAGTCTGGCAATGGTGTGGAAAGAGGAACCCTCCTCCATTGTTGATGGAATTGCCAGTTGGATCAACTATTCTGGAAATCAGTCTCAAGGTTTCTCAGAAAGTTGGACATCGTACTACCTGAGGACCCAGCTATACCACTCCTGGGCATATGCCCAGAAGATGCTCCATCATATAACATGGACATATGGTCCATTAAGTTCATAGCAGCCTTATTTATAGTATCCAGAAGCTGGAATGAACCCAAATGTACTTCATAGAGGAATGGATACAGAAAATGTGATACATCTATATGATGGAATACTTTTCAGCTATCAAAAACAATGACTTCATGAAATTTATAGGAAAATGGATTCAACTAGAAAATATCCTGAGTGAAGTAACACACATTGTATGTACTCGCTGATAAATGGATATTATCCCAAAAGCTCAGATCATCCAAGATATAGTCCACAGACCACATGAATCTCAAGAAGGACGACCAAGGGGCAGATGCTTCAGTCCTACTTAAAAGGGGAAACGAAAATATGCATAGGAGGAGATATAGAGACAAAGTTTGGAGCAGAGACTGAAGGAATGATCATTCAGAGCCTGTCCCACCTGGGGATCCAGCCGATATACATACAGCCACCAAACCTAGACAATATTGATGAAGCTATGAAGTGCATGCTGACAGGAGCCTGATATAGCTGTCTTCTGAGAGGCTCCCCCAAAGTGTGACAAATATAGAGGCAATTGCTAGCAACAAACCATTGAACTGAGAACAGGGTCCCCACTGGAGAAGTTAGAGAAGAGATTGAAGGAACTGAAGGGACTTGCAAGCTCATAAGAACACAAAATCTGCCGGACACCACTGGGATCAGAAGGGACCCAGTCAAACAGCTCCCTGCACCCAAATCCTGTGGGAGGGAGAGCTAGAACTTCAGAGGGGCAGACATGCCTGTGAAGCCAGAAGATACTACTCTCTGCCCACATTTCTGACACTAGAGGAAAACGCCTAGCACCATCCGGAACCCCTGTGCACAGGGTCCCGAGCTAAAGGCAGGGCAAGCCCTTCTGGTTGCAGCCCTCATAGAGAGCTGAAACCCAGATTTGAGAAGCAATTCAAGGCCTGAGACCAGAGGTAAGACCAACATTTATGCTACAAGTTACCTTCCTGGTGGAATCAGTACAAATCCCACAGGAACACCTGAAGACAGGTAGATAGGAATGACTACATGCCTAAAAGCAGAACACGCTGTTCCCATATCTGGCTGAAAGAAAACAGGAAAACAGGTCTACAGCACTAATGACACACAGGCCTATAGGACAGTCTAAGCACTGTCAGAAATATCAGAACAAGGCAACACCAGAGACAATGTGATGGAAAGAGGCAAGTGCAGGAACCCAAGCAACAGAAACCAAGACTACATGGCATCATCAGAGCCCAATTCTCCCACCAAAGAAAACACTGAATATCCAAATAAACCAGAAAAGCAAGATCTAGATTTAAAATCACATTTGATCATGATGATGGAGGACTTCAAGAAAGACATAAAGAACTCCCTCAGAGAAATGCAGGAAAATACAAATAAACAAGCAGAAGCCTATAGAGAGGAAACGCAAAAATCCCCGAAAGAATTACAGGAAAACACAAGCAAGAGGTGAAGGAGTTAAAAATGGAAATAGAAGCAATAAAGAAAGCACAAAGGGAGACAGCTC
The DNA here is from genome assembly GCF_011064425.1 of Rattus rattus. NCBI lineage: Eukaryota > Metazoa > Chordata > Mammalia > Rodentia > Muridae > Rattus > Rattus rattus. The sequence continues at coordinate 84,048,639 of NC_046159.1, read as the reverse complement.
TGGATATAGAAAACCAAAGGAAGAGACAAGAAACTGTAGACACAAGCATCACCAACAGAGTGCAAGAGATTTCAGGAGCAGAAGATTCCGTAGAAGTCATCGACACAACTGTCAAAGATAATGTAAAATGGAAAAAGATACTGGCCCAAAACACACAGGAATTCCAGGACCCAAGGAGAAGATCAAACCTAAGGATAATAATAGGTATAGAAGAGAGTGAAGACTCCCAACTCAAAGGACCAGTAAATATCTTCAACAAAATCATAGAAGAAAACTTCCCTAACCTAAAGAAAGAGATGTCCATAAACATACAAGAAGCCTACAGAACTCCACATAGATTGGACCAGAAAAGAAACTCCTCCCATCTCATAATAGTCAAAACACCAAATGCACAAAATAAAGAAAGAATATTAAAAGCAGTAAGGGAATAAGGTCAAGTAACATAAAAAGGCAGACCTATCAGAATCATACCAGACTTCTCGCCAGAGACTATGAAAGCCAGAAGATCCTGGACAGATGTGATACAGATCCTAGGAGAACACAAATGCCAGTCCAGGTTACTGTATCCTGCAAAACTCTCAATTAACATAGATGGAGAAACCAAGATATTCCATGACAAAACCAAATTTACACAATATCTTTCTACAAATCCAGCACTACAAAGGATAACAAATGGTAAAGCCCAACATAAGGAGGCAAGCTACACCCTAGAAAAAGCAAGAAACTAATCGTCTTGGCAACAAAACAAAGAGAAGAAAAGCGCACAAACATAATCTCATATCCAAACACGAATATAATGAGAAGCAATAATCACTATTCCTTAATATCTCTCAACATTCATGGACTAAATTCCCCAATAAAAAGACATAGATTATAAACTGGATAGGCAATGAGGACCCTACATTCTGCTGCCTACAGGAAACACACCTCACAGACGAAGACAGATACTACCTTAGAGTGAAAGGCTGGAAAATAACTTTGCAAGCAAATGGTCTGAAGAAGCAAGTTGAAGTAGCCATTCTAATATCGAATAAAATCAACTTTCAACTAAAAGTCATCAAAAATGATAAGGAAGGACACTTCATATTCAACAAAGGAAAAATACACCAAGATGAACTCTGAATCCTAAATATCTATGCTCCAAATACAAGGACACCTACATACATAAAAGAAACCTTACTAAAGCTCAAAACACACATTGCACCTCACACAATAATAGTAGGAGATTTCAACACCCCACTCTCATCCATAGACAGATCATGGAAACATATTAAACAGAGACATGGACAGACTAAGAGAGGTCATGAACCAAATGGATTTAACAGATATTTACAGAACATTCTATCCTAAAACAAAAGGAAATACCTTCTTCTCACCACCTCATGGTACTTTCTCCAAAATTGACCATATAATTGGTCATAAAACAGGCCTCAACAGATACAGAAAGATAGAAATAATCCCATGCATCCTATCAAACCACCACGGGCTAAATCTGGTCTTCAATAATAGTAAGGAAAGAATGGCCAATATACATGGAAATTGAACAATGCTCTACTCAATGATAGCCTGGTCAAGGAAGAAATAAAGAAATTAAAGACTTCTTAGAATTTAATGAAAATGAAGGTACAACATACCCAAACATACAGGACACAAGGAAAGCTGTGCTAAGAGGAAAACTCATAACTCTGAGTGCCTGCAGAAAGAAACAGGAGAGAGCATATATCAGCAGCTCGACAGCACACCTAAAGCTCTAGAACAAAAAAAGAAGCAAATATACCCAGGAGGAGTAGAAGGCAGGAAATAATCAAACTCAGAAATCAACCAAGTAGAAACAAAAAGGACCATAGAAAGAATCAACAGAACCAAGAGCTGGTTATTTGAGAACGTCAACAAGATAGATAAGCCCTTAGCCAGACTAATGAGAGGATACAGAGAGTGTTTCCAAATTAACAAAAACAGAAATGAAAAGGGAGACATAACAGCAGAGCCAGAGGAAATTCAAAAAATCATCAGATCCTACTACAAAAGCTTATATTCAACAAAACTTGAAAATCTACAGGAAATGGACAATTTCCTAGACAGATACCAGGTACCCAAATTAAATCAGGAACAGATAAACCATTTAAACAACCCCATAACTCCTAAAGAAATAGAAGCAGCCATTAAACGTTTCCCAACCAAAAAGAGCACAGGTCCAGATGGTTTCAGTGCAGAATTCTATCAGACCTTCATAGAAGACCTTATACCAATACTATCCAAACTATTGCACAGAATTGAAACAGATGGAGTGCTACCAAATTTCTTCTATGAAGCTACAATTACTCTTACACCTAAACCACACAAAGACCCAACAAAGAAAGAGAACTTCAGACCAATTTCCCTTATGAATATCCACACAAAGATACTCAATAAAATTCTTGCAAAGCGATTTCAAGAGCACTTCAAAATAATCATCCAGCATGATCAAGTAGGCTTCATTCCAGGGATGCAGGTTTGGTTTAATACATGGAAAACAATCAACGTAATCCACTATATAAACAAATGGAAAGATAAAAACCTCATGATCATTTCATTAGATGCTGGGAAAGCATTTGACAAAATTCAACACCTCTTCACAATAAAAGTCCTGGTAAGAACAGGAATTCAAGGCTCATGCCTAAACATAGTAAAAGCCATATACAGCAAACCAGTAGCTAATATTAAACTTAATGGAGGGAAACTTAAAGCAATCTCACTAAAATCAGGGACTAGATAAGGCTACCCATTTTCTCCCTGCTTATTCAATATAGTTCTCGAATCTCTTTTGGGTATATGCTCAAGAGAGGTGTAGCTGGGTCCTCAGTTAGTGCAATGTCCAATTTCCTGAGGAACCTCCAGACTGATTTCCACAATGGTTGTACCAGTCTGCAATCCCACCAACAATGGAGGAGTGTTCCTCTTTCTCCACATCCTCGCCAGCATTTGCTGTCACCTGAGTTTTTGATCTTAGCCATTCTCAGTTATGTGAGGTGAAATCTCAGGGTTGTTTTGATTCGAATTTGCCTTATGACTAAAGATGTTGAACATTTCTTTAGGTGTTTCTCAGCCATTCGGCATTCCTCAGCTGTGAATTCTTTGTTTAGCTCTGAACCCCATTTTTTAATAGGGTTATTTGTCTCCCCACAGTCTAACTTCTTGAGTTCTTTGTATATTTTGGCCATAAGCCCTCTATCAGTTGTAGGATTGGTAAAGATTAATTGTCAATCTATTAGCTTCTGTTTTGTCCTAACCACAGTGTCCTTTGCCTTACAGAAGCTTTGCAGTTTTGTGAGATCCCATTTGTCGATTCTTGATCTTAGAGCATAAGCCATTGGTGTTTTGTTCAGGAAATTTTCTCTAGTGCCCATGTGTTTGAGATTCTTCCCCACTTTTTCTTCTATTAGTTTGAGTGTATCTGGTTTGATGTGGAGGTCCTTGATCCACTTGGACTTAAGCTTTGTGCAGGGTGATAAGCATGGATCGATTTGCATTCTTCTACATGCTGACCTTTAGTTGAACCAGCACCATTTGCTGAAAATGCTATCCTTTTTCCATTGGATGATTTTGGCTCCTTTGTCAAAAATCAATTGACCGTAGGTGTGTGGCTTCATTTCTGGGTCTTCAATTCTATTTCACTGGTCTATCTGTCTGTCTCTGTACCAATTCCATATAGTTTTTATCACTATTGCTGTAACACTGCTTGAGTTCAGGGATAGTGATTCCCCCAGAAGTCCTTTTATTGTTGAGGATAGTTTTAGCTACCCTGGGTTTTTGGTTATTCCAGAAGAATTTGCAAATTGTTCTATCAAACTCTATATAGAATTGGGTTGGAACTTTGATGGGGATTGCAGTGATTATGTAGATCACTTTCGGTAAAATGGTCATTCTTACTATATTAATCCTGCCAATCCATGAGCATGGGAGTTCTTTCCATCTTCTGAGGTCTTCTTCAATTTCTTTCTTAAGAACCTTGAAGTTCTTATCATACAGATCTTTCACTTGTTTGGTTAAAGTCACACTGCAGTATTTTATATTATTTGGGACTATTATAAAGGACGTCATTTCCCTAATTTCTATCTTGGCTTGTTTCTCTTTTGTGTAGAGGAAGGCTACTGATTTATTTGAATTAATTTTTTTTTTTACCTTTGTGTTTGTTTGCTTTATTTCATGTTTTTT